>NC_025993.2:56349114-56395142 GCF_000442705.2 Elaeis guineensis
GATCAGATTGGTATCTACTCACTACCCCTAGTGAGTATGCCACATCTGGTCATGTATATGTCATGGCGTACATGATAGATTCCACTGCTGAAGCATATGGAATCCTACCCATACGCTCTCTCTCTTGAGGTGTTGTCAGACAATCCCTTTTCGAGAGAGAAATTCCATGGCCTATCGGTAGATAGCTTTTCTTGGAATTCTCCATGCTGAACCTTTTCAGCATAGTATCAATGTACGTGGACTGGGATAAGCCAAGCAATCTTTTGGATCTATCCCTATAGATCCTCATCCCTAAGATGTAGGAAGCTTCTCCCAGATCCTTCATGGAGAACTGTGACGATAGCCAAATCTTTATTCCCTGTAATGCAGGGACATCATTCCCAATTAAG
Organism: Elaeis guineensis; assembly: GCF_000442705.2. Taxonomy (NCBI): domain Eukaryota; kingdom Viridiplantae; phylum Streptophyta; class Magnoliopsida; order Arecales; family Arecaceae; genus Elaeis; species Elaeis guineensis. Next base: position 56,349,504 of record NC_025993.2, read on the forward strand.
AGAATGTCATCCACATACAATACAAGAAATACTACTACTGGACCATTAGCCCACTTATAAATGCAGGGCTCTTCTCCATTCTTAACGAAGCCATACATTTTGATCGTCCTATCAAAACGTATGTTCCAACTCCGAGATGCCTGCTTAAGTCCATAAATGACCTTTGTAGCTTGCATACCTTAGACTCATCTGTGGATGTGAACCCTTCAGGTTGTATCATATACACCTCTTCGTCCAGCTCTCCATTTAGGAAAGCTGTCTTCACATCCATCTGCCAGATTTCATAGTCTAGATGGGCAGCTATCGCAAGCATAATCTGAATGGATTTGAGCATTGCCACTAGGAGAAAATATCTCGTCATAGTCTATACCATAATGTTGATGATATCCCTTGCCAACCAGACAGGCTTTATAGGTCTCCACCTTTTCGTCTGCGCCCCTCTTCCTCTTGAAGACCCACTTACACCCTATGGGTTTCACTCCTTCGGGTGAGTCAACCAATGTCCACACATCGTTGACCTTCATGGACTCCATTTCAGATTTCATGGCCTCTAGCCATTTCTCAAAGTCAGGTCTCTGCATTGCATCCATGTAGGTGATCGGATCCTCATCATTTTCATCAAGTTCGACAGGATCGCCATCTCGGACCAAGAAACCATAGTATCTATCCGGTTGATGTGGTACTCTACCAGACCGCCTTAAGGGTGCATAATCAATGGGCTCCGGATCTGATCTAATCAAATCCGGTTCAGGTTCAGTAACATGTGTCGGATTTTCCACCTGTCGAACTTCATCAAGTTCGACCTTAGAGGCAACAGTTCCTTCACTAAGGAACTCCTTTTCTAAAAAGATTGCCTTAAGGCTGACAAACACCTTTTGCTCATCAGCAAGGTAGAAATAATACCCTTTGGTCTCTTTTGGGTACCCTATAAAATTACACTTGTCAGACCTAGGTCCAAGCTTGTCTGTAATTAAATATTTAACATAAGCCGGACACCCCCAAACCCTAAGTGCGAGAGTACTGGCTTACGTCCTATCCATATCTCATATGGCGTTTTGACTACAGCTTACTCGAAACTCTATTTAGAAGGTAACAAGCCGATTCGAGCGCATATCCCCAGAGGAAGATCGACAGACCAGCAAACCCCATCATGGATCGAACCATGTCCAATAAGATCCGATTCCTCCTTTCAGACACACCATTATGTTGTGGTGTTCCAGGAGGAGTCCACTAAGAGAGAATCTCATTCTCCCTAGATACGTCAGAAATATTGGAAAGGTATTTACCTCCTCGATCAGATCGAAGAATTTTAATACACTTCCCAGTTTGTTTTTCTACCTCATTTCGGAATAGTTTGAATATTTCAAATGACTCCGACTTATGCTTCATTAAGTAGACATACCCATACCTTGATAGGTCATCTGTGAAGGTTATGAAGTAGAAATATCCACCTCTTGCACTTGAGCTCATAGGTTCACATACATCAGAATGTACCAGACCCAAGAGTTCACTGGCTCACTCACCTTTTTCAGTAAAAGTGACTTGGTCATCTTTCCAAGAAGACAAGACTCATAGGTTGGAAGTGATTCACAATCACCAAGTTCAAGAATTCCTTCTTGAGCCAACCTGTTTATCCTATTCTTATTGATATGACCTAGCCTACAGTGCCAAAGGTAGACTTCTGACACATTATCTATTCTAGGGCATTTACCGAAGTTTTGAACCACATTAACAGGCTGTGATAGTAAGTAAATTTATTATTTAATTATCCAACAAATATTGTAACACCATTCAAAATGATATTGAAATATTTTTTTTTATTAAAAAATCATAACCGTACATGGCCAAAAAGCCTACAGAAATAATATTTAATAAAAAGCTTGGACAATAGTGACATTCACTCAGAATTACATTACGAGAATTGATTACAAGACTCATGATTCCTAAAGCTAGAACTGGAACTTTGCTTCCATCTCCAACGTTCAGGAACCTCTCGCCTTCATCAAATCTCCTACTGACCTGCAGACCCTGCATCGAATTACAAATATGATAAGGGCTTCCGGTATCCAATACCCAGGCAGTAGTATCACAAATGAAAAAGTTGCAAGGAGTTATCATATAATTACCTTGCTTCTTCTTCGGCCTGTTCGGGATCCAGGGAGGCAATGTATTGAGGATAGTTCCTCTTCCAATGCCCCTGCTTCTTGCAAAAGAAGCACTCCACCTGGCTCTGGTTGGCTTGCGCTTCTTGGTCTGACCTTGTGCAACCTCCCAGCATGAGGCTGCACCTTCTTGTTCTTCTTCTTCTTGTTCTTCTTCCCCTTCCCAAAGGGTCGACGAGAGAAGAAGACCCTCCCACTACATTCACGACTCCTTATGGAGCTGGTGATCCTTCTCAAAGTTTTGCAGCAACCCCAACAACCCGTGGTAGTTTACTGTAGGCTTTGTCATTCGAAAATGAGTAAGGAATGGGAGGAAGGACTTGGGCAAGAAATTAAGGATCGCATCCTTACCGAGCTGCTCGTGCAGAGAAAAACCCAATTTGCTTAGGCACTCAATCATCTCGATCATGTATAGTACATGATCAGTGACTGAGGCCCCATCCCTCATCCGAGCATTGAAAAATGGCACTAGTTTTGTGCCTTTCAATGTCGTCAGGCATGCCAAAGGAGTCGTTCAACATTTGAAGCATCTCCTGTGGCTGGGCATTCTCAAACCTGTGGCTGAACTCGTCATTCATTGCTGCCAGCATAATACATCGGACGGTGGTGCGGTCATTGAGCCACTTCTGGTAAGTGTCTCGGATCGCCTTACTAGCGTTCGGAGCTGGCTCCTCAGGTGCTGGATCCGTTACTACATAAAGGATCCGCTCATGTCAAGGATGATTTTAATTTTTCGATACCAGCTATCGAAATTAGGTCCCATGAGCTTGTCATTATCTAATAATGACCGGAGCAACAGGGTAGTGGCCATAGCTGTATAAAGAAAAATCAGACCTCTATTAGTACATAAATTAATACTAAAGACTTGGACTTTAGTCTAAAGTTTTTCCCAATATTTTTACGAACTGGTAGCCTCAACCTCCAATTCGAGAAATTACTTTAATTCCTTAATGGGTACTAGAATCCACACAGACTACACACGAGCCCAACTTTGGTTGGTCAACCCATGTGCATCTATGGGTAGGTTCTTAACCAGTTGTTTCTCTAAACAACTTCTAGTAATTGATTTTGCCCCAGAACCTAATCAGTAGGCTTTGGCCTCCACTGAAAAGATCTGGTTAGGTCCAACCATTAACATGACTTAATTTGGCGAATCAGACTAATAAATGATCAGGCCCGACTTTGGCCGGCCAACCTAACCACCATCAGAAAGACTCAACCAAATTATCATATTATGAATGATAATTCCATTAGCCAATGAGCACTAGGCCTTTGGGCCTCCAATGATCATTGAACTAATGGACTCATTATCACTCACTTAATGGGAGGCATTGACTTAGTTATCATTATAACTTAATCATTTTAGGGACCTAATAATTTTTGAGAATTTTATTAAAGGATAGTAGAGAAGAAATTATCCAGCCAATTTCAATCCTCCCACTGACTTCACCAAGTCAGATTAAAAAAAAGATTTAATTAAAGCTGGCATTAGGAGCACCTAAATCAGTCACACTGATTTACCTAATGACATGGGTGAGCTCTAATCACCAAGTGATCTAATCAAAATCTAACTTACCAGATTGGCCAGGTAAGTGAGATCAGTGGTGGGGATTTGTCATTAACTCATCAATGATTGAATCAATGCGAGTAGCTCCCGCTTAAGAATCACTGGTCAAAACTGTCGAACTTACCTTAGACACCAACCGATTCATTAGTTTTAATTTTGATCAACTTAGTAAATAGGGCTCCATCGCGTAGCCATGAATTAAGTCCATCTTGGTCTAGTTAAAGATATGGACCCATTCAACTACAACTATTGAAGTTGAGTCTAGAGTATCCTTGACCTAATCTAATTCAACTTTTGATTAGATTTGACCAATTACTCTATTTAGTCCATTTCAACCAAATTTCAAATTTTGAATTTCCAATCTTTGAATTTTAAATTTTAAATTTTGAATTTCAAATTTCAAATTTTAAATTTGAGATTTCAACCAAATTTCAAATTTCAAATTTCCAATCTTTGAATTTTAAATTTTAAATTTTGAATTTTAAATTTTAAATTTTGAATTTTAAATTTTAAATTTTAAATTTTAAATAAATTTCAAAATTCAAATTTTAAATTTTAAAATTCAAATTTTAAAATTTAAATTTCAAATTTGAACTTATAGATTACACCTTAATCTACGCATGCATATGTATATCATATTCTAGAACTATACTCTGATACCATTTGAAGTGAAAATTCAATGCAGGGGCAAAATGATAATTTTAAAACTTTTTCAAAATTACTTTTTTATAGTGGAATTATTAATTAATCTCATTAATTAATACTAATTAACCCTACACTAGGATCTAAATATGATACAACAGCATACATTTAAATTTAAAATTCAAATTTGAAATAGTAAACTTTTTACTGTACTGTGTTCAGAACATATCACCTTTTGCGGATAGTCGATCATCGCAATCTGATCACCATCGGGGGGCTCTGATCATCACGTCACAGCCACACTAGTGTCTGACCTCTGCGGATCATCCACACGAAGCTCCCGTCTGATCGGTTCCTCATGAATGCTAGTTCGTGATTTCACCCTTTTGATGGCTGATGTTGATCGAACTCCTTCGATCGATGTGTGCCGACTCCTTGGATGCTCTGGATTATCTATACAGTTGGTTGAGAGGCTTATGGATCTCTCCCTAAAATTTGGTGGACTCACGACACTCGTGGCACACAAATCTCACTTCCCGAATCCTAGGTAGAAACCCTAGGGTACACACCAAAAATCCTGCGCCCAATTTTCTTTCTTTTCTTTCTTTTTTTCTCGTAAGGTTTTGGACCTTCACCTCATGCACAAGGCTTCCTCACGCCCCACTTTCTTTCTCAAAATTTTTCTACGCATGCCCCAGCTTCCTATCTCTTTTAAAACAGTTCAAAACGTGTCTTATCCGCGTGAGAGGATAAAGACAAGTGGTTACACATTTGAATTCAAATCAAATTTGAATTCAAACTAAAACCAACTCATCCCTATCCACTTGGGCATGAGAAGAGAAGGTGCGAGTCTGCTTTGTTCGTGGAAAGGTTTCACGAGAAACTCTTTCTCATGTGAGATGTGGGGCGCTAAAGTGGATAATGTCATGTATGCGCAAGAGATAAGTTATCCATTCAAATTCAAACACGCTTTAAATTTGAATGGCTAACTAATCATCTTTATCCAAATATTGGCGCACAAGAGTGGGTGTGAGAAGGGCTTTGCGTGAGAAAAAATTCATGAGAAGTTTCTTCTCGTGAATTCAAATGGGTGCAGAGATTTAAGGTGGTGCAGGGATTCAAATTCAAATGGTGGTTTGATCTTAATTGAACCAACCTAATCAAAATAGGTTAAGCACAATTAGACTAAATTAAACCCAACTTAATTAGGCTTAGACTCAATAAAATTCTAATCAAATTAGAAATTAACTAAGCCTAACCCCTGATCAAATCAGGGACTAAACCACCTTAGCGATTAGATCAACACTTAACCTAATCGGTCAATCCAAACTGAATCCAATTCAATTGGACTTGATCTAAAATAATTACTTAATCAAATTGAGTTAATTAGCGATCAAATCACTAATTAAACCTCTCATAAATATTGAGTCCAAATCCGATGGGCAATTAGGCATCAGAGACCATCGATATGAAACCCTGATCAAAGAGTTCAAATTTCAAATTCAAAATTTGAAATTCAAAATTTTGACCCCGGTATCCAAAATGTATGGAACTCATGATCAGAGAATCTTAATTCTCAATCATAGATCCCAGACACATAAGACTCATAATCAGCCATCAGATCAGAAAGGAACATCTAATGTGTGTGACCCCATAGGTTCGAACCTAAGCCGGTAGCACAGGAACCAATTCCTGTACTAATCGAAGTGACCATCTAGCAATGGTACCCGACGATCGGATAGGTCGAATAGTCACAATCACAACATTCAGAACCTACGTGAATATGGTTACCATATAATTCATCCCTTTTGACCCCTGTGTTTAGGATGACTCAGGGTTAAACTGTCAACCCTGATTAGATCATCCAAATCATGCTCAACTCAATCAGTCCTATGACTCCTCACTAGGACTACCCTGATCAAGGTTTTGCTAAATTGAAACACGACTGTACACAGCTCCTAAACTGGAGTGGTCAATCCCATCTTGACACACGCACCGACAAGTCAAGTACTTGACTACACTCAGCAGCCTTCCATCACTGAATTAGAAATTCAGGTAGTCCAGTGCCTAAGTGCAGTGAGTTGCTTGCAAGTCACCATGGCGGTCTCAGGTCGGAGGGACATTTATACCCATATCCCATCAGAGCAAATCTTGACAGCAGAAATAGCTCCGGAGTCGGTCACGTTCAGTGCAGATGTACCATTACATCTCATCTGTATGCCATACCAGTATCTCCACACTCCTTGGTTATGAGGATAACCAATCCATATGGCACACAATGACCTATGCTCGATAAACGTTGTCGTCCTTGGTAACAACGTATCATTTGGTCACGAACAGGTTTAAGGACTAAGCGACAAATCCTCCTTTGTCGAGTCTAAATAGTCCTAAGGACTTCACCACAACACAGGAGTTCATTAGAAGATGAAGCATTTGTGATGAAAAAAATATCAAAATAACTTTTATTTATTTATAATTCATGTACTAATACAAAAAGAGCACAACCGTCAACAGGCTGACGATTGGCTTTGGGATACTATTCCCAACAAAAGATCCATGGGAGGAGCCGGGATCGTGCTCCAACAGTTGGTATCAGAGCCACGGTGGTGAGGAAGTGGTTCCAAGCATGAGAAGTTGAAGATCCCAAGTGCTGAAAATTTTTAACAAGGTACCATCAAGATATATTCTACACTTCTTGATTTTATATTGCTTGTTTGGCTTTGATCCAGTCATGGGCAGCAACATGAAGGTCGATGTCGAGAAGTTTGATGGCAAGAAAAATTTTTCCATGTGGAAAATCCGGGTGGAGGATCTTCTGGTGCAAGCAGATCTGGATCAGGCTTTGGATGAGAAGCCTGAGGGAATGACAGATAGACAGTGGGCATCGTTGGAGAAGAAAGCATGCTCAGTGATTAGAGGATATTTGACGGATGCGGCGTCATATTCGGTGCTGGAAGAAAAGACCCCGAAGGTCCTTTGGTCGAAGTTGCACACTATGTATATGGAGAAGAATATGTGCAATAAGCTGATGCTGAAGAAGAGGTTGTACAGTCTTCGGATGCAGGCGGGATTTGATGTGATTGGCCACATTCAGAGGTTCGACCAGTTGTGCACGGAGTTGGTGAATATCGGGGTGAAGCTGGATTAGGAGGACAAGTCTCTATTGCTTCTATGTTCGCTCCCCGGATGATATGATTCTTTGGTGACTACATTGCTCTACGGCAAGGAGACTCTGGAGTATGAGAACATGGTCTCGATGCTGAGGTCGAATGAGCAGAGGGAAAAGTTGACCAGAGATCGGGCTCCCCAGGAGGGTTTGGCAGTAGGGGAGAGGACAGGTAGAGGCAAAGGCAGAAGCAAGTCTAGGGGGCGGTCCAAGTCCAGGAAGGGAAAGAAAGAGGTGAAATGCTTCAAGTGCAACGAGTTCGGGCACTTCAAACGAGAATGTCCACTATGGAAGAGCAAGAAGGGAGAAAGAAGTGGCTCAGAATCAGTGAGTGCAGTTGCTGGGCAGCAGGTGGAGGATGATCTTCTTGTAGTATCAGATGGTCACAGGCATTACACAGAGGAGTGGACACTAGACTCTGCGTGCTCACATCACTACACACCATACAGGTCTTGGTTTGCGACATACATCAAGACAGATGAGGGATCAGTGACTCTAGGCGACAATCATCCTTGCGAGGTGGCTGGGATAGGGACAGTCAGGGCAAGGATGTTTGATGGGATTGTGAGGACATTGACAAATGTAAAGCACATCCCGAAGCTGGAAAAGAATCTAGTGTCACTTGGCTATTTGGAGCGCAGTGGATACAGCTTCAGCAGTAGGGCTAGAAGTGGAGTACTGAACATCTCCAATGGAGCCATGGTAGTGATGAGAGGCAGGAGGTTGGACAATAACCTCTATCGCATGGAGGGATCTATGGTGACCGGAGAGTCTGATGCAGCAGCTGCAACACAGGACCAGGAGGGGACTTACAGGATGTGGCACTGCCGCCTAGGCCACATGGGTGATAGAGGGCTGAGGGAGTTGAGCAGGAGAGGACTCATCTCTGATCTGGAGGATGGTGCTGCAGGGGAGATCTGTGAGCCTTGCCAGATGGGAAAGCAGAGAAGAGTTCAGTTCACCATCAGTATAGTCCAGAGTGCTGCCCCTCTGGAGTTAGTACACACGGATGTGTGGGGACCAGCCCCAGTTTTAGCTAGGAATGGAGCCAGATACTTCATGACCCTGATTGATGATTTCTCAAGGAAGCTCTGGATTTACTTCATGAGAGAGAAGTCAGAGGTCTTCACCAAGTTTAGGATCTGGAGAGCTGAGGTGGAGAAGGAGCAGGGGAGGAGCGTGAAGTGTCTGAGGTCAGACAATGGTGGGGAGTACACCAGTAGAGAGTTTCAGGACTACTATAAGAAGTGTGGGATCAGGAGACACTTCTCAATTAGGGAGACTCCACAACAGAATGGGGTGTCTGAGAGGATGAACATAACGCTTTTGAAAAAGGCACGATGCATGAGGCTGCTGGCAGGGCTTCCAAAGGAGTTTTGGGTTGACACAGTTGACGCAGCGGGTTACTTGATCAATCGGTCACCTCACACCAGGTTGGATGGCAGGCTTCCAGAGGAGGTGTGGTCTGGGAGGGCAGTTGGACTGGGCTATCTATGGGTATTTGGGTGCACGGCCTATGTGCACATTGGAGCTGGTGAGCGGAGCAAGCTAGACGCCAGATCATGCAAGACGGTGTTTCTAGGCTATCCGCGAGGAGTGAAGGGATACAGGCTGTGGGATCCCTTGGAAAATAAGATCATCATTAGTCGAGATGTGACTTTTGATGAGGAGTCAGTCCTATGGAGGCGAGCAGGCATGGAGGAGCAGAAAGAGCAGGAGGAGGTCCAGCAGGGCACTGCTGGACAGCTTACCTCTTTGATTTTGCCTCTTGCAGGTACTACAGGAGGACATGACATTCAAGTGGAGAACCTACCTAAGGTGTCTCCACAGGTGGAGAGGACTCGGATGGATGATCGAGGTGGAGAGGTCCAGCAGGAGCGAGCTGGACCGAGGACTGATATCGGTGTTGCTCTACACAAGCCCCAGAGGACCATTAGGCAACCAGATCGATATGGCTTCGAGGAGACACTGTCATATGCCCTGGTGACAGTGAATGGAGACCCATATACGTATCAGGAGGCTATTGAGAGCCAGGACAGAGAGCAGTGGGTCCAGGCCTAGGGGACCAAGGCTAAGGCCAAGGTCCATCATTCATGAGGGCTTCATGGAGACTCTAGGGCTAGTTGGGCCCTAGGTTGAAAGGCTGTGGGCCTTTCGGGTACTTGAGGTCTAGGTTATGTGGGCCTCAAGGGACCAACTCTTTATGGGCCAGGTCTGGGCCCAGGATAAGTGAGATTAGGTCGAGTCATGGGTGTACATGGGCTTGGGTTAACCTAATCTCCCATAGAGTTGGTCAAGGGAGTTTTGGGTTTGGGTCACTTGACTCGGTGTTTATATATACATGTACTGTGTATAGGTTGATAAAGTCAAGAAAATAGACAACTCTTTCTCCCAAGTCTCTCTCTCTCTTCTCCCTCTCTCTCCAGCAATCTTCCAAGCACCAGAAGCAAGAAACCCTAGGGTTTCTTGCCGCCAGTCCATAAAAGGAAAGAAAGGAAGGGAGGCACTGGCCCCTTCACCCCTTGGCAGCCGCCAGCCATTTCTTCTCTCCCCTCTCTTGTAGGTGCTCAAACACCAGGTCCAGGACCTGAAATCTCTTGAGAAGAGGTTGGTACAAGTCTCTCTCAGATCTGGAGTTGATCTGAGGTTGTTTGAGGCACGGGTGAGATCTCCATCAACAGATCTACAAAAAGGCTGCAGCAGGACAGGTCTGCGAGGTCTGTCTCCATCTATCTTCTTCCCAATCTAGAACACCCCGATTCAAGATCTATGAATTGAAGGACCTCGGTCCAGATTTGATCTGGTTGGGTACTAGATCTTGGATTTTTTAGAGGTGGTTTCAAAGGCGTTCTTCATTTGGAACGAAAGGCTGACGAAGAAGACAGCAACCAGGCTGATTTCATCAAGGGCCTTGGATCGTGTCCAGAGGTCTCCAGATCTATTCGTTGCTGGTTTCGCTACACCAAAGGTCCGTGGGTGGAGCCGGGATCGTGCTCCAACACCCACATCCAGGCCTGTCAGGCATCAGACCCTTCAAGTGGATCCCGCGAGCCCACATGGCACTGCCTGTCTATAGTCTCAATTTTTTTTTTAGTACTACTCTCGTCCCAGCATGCTTAACTACGGAGTTCTGATGAGATCCGATGCATTAGTGCTGGTATGATCGCACCCATCACGATCTTTTTGAAATTCGTTGATATAACGTTGTGGCCGTTGCACGCCATCTGTAATCCACACACCGTCCTGGCTTGTTGGGTACCAGATCCTTCAAGTGGGCCCTGCAAGCCCGCACAGCACTGTCGGTCTCCAGACTCAATTTTTTTTTAGAGAGAATGTTACCTACGGCAGAAGAAAGAGATCTCCATAAAAATTATGAAAAAAGTCTTGAAATAAAAATAAAAAGGATGAAGATTAAAAGGAATGCAACACGAGGGCTTCCCTAGGGGTCACCCATCCCAGTACTACTCTCGTCCGAGCATGCTTGACTGCGAAGTTCTGATGGGATCCAGTGCATTAGTGCTGGTATGATCGCACCTATCACGATCTCTCCAAAATTCATAGATGTAACACAGCGGCCATTGCATGCCATTTGTAACCCTCCCACCATCCAGGCCTGTAGGGTACCGAACCCTTCAAGTGGGCCCACGAGCCCGCACGGCACTGTAGGTCTCCAAACTTAGTTTTTTTTAGAGAGAACGATTATCGTGGCAGAAGAAAGAGAGCTTCATAAAAATTATGAAAAAAAGTGTTGAAATAAAAATAAAAAGCATAAAAGTTTTGGAAAATTTTTTTGAAATAGAAATAAAATGGACGAAGATTAAAAGGAATGCATCACGAGGACTTTCCATGAGATCACCCATCCTAGTATAACTCTCGCCCAAGCACGCTTAACTTCGGAGTTCTGATGGGATCCGATGCATTATTGCTGGCATGATCACACACATCATGATTTCTTCAAAATTCTTAGATATAACGTAGCGGCCGTCACGCGCCATCAGTAACCCTCCCACATCCAGGCCTGGAGGGCACCAGACCCTTCAAGTGGATCCCGAGAGCCTGCACGGCACTGCCTGTCTCCATAAAAATTATGAAAAAATATTACCTGCAGCAGAAGAAAGAGATCCCCATAAAAATTATGGAAAAAAGTGTTGAATCAAAAGTAAAATAAGTAAAGAAAAATTTTGAAAAAAAGTGTTGAATTAAAAATAAAATAAGTAAAGATTAAAAAGGATGCAACACGAGTACTTCCCAAGGGATCACCCATCCTAGTACTACCCTCACCCAAGCATGCTTAACTGCAGAGTTCTTATGGAATCCAGTGCATTAGTGTTAGTATGATCGCACCCATCACTATCTCTTCAAAAATTGTTGATATAACGTTGCGGCCAATGCACGCCATCTGTAACCCTCCCACCGTCCTGGCCTGTTGGATATCGGATCCTTCAAGTGGGTCCCACAAGCCCGCACGACACTATCGGTCTCCAGACTCAATTTTTTTTTGAGAGAAAATATTACTTGCGGCAAAGAAAAGAGATCTCCACAAAAATTATGTAAAAATGTCTTGAAATAAAAATAAAAAGGATGTAGATTAAAAAGGATGGAACACGAGGACTTCCCAAGGGGTCTCCCATCCTAGTACCACTCTCGCCCAAGCATGCTTGACTGTGGAGTTCTGATGGGATCCGATGCATTAGTGTTGGTATGATCGCACCCATCATGATCTCTATGAAATTTGTTGATACTACGTAGCGGCCGTTGCACGCCATCTGTAACCTCCCACCGTCCAGGCCTGCAGGGTACCGGACACTTTAAGTGGGCCCGCGAGCCCGCATGGCATTGTAGGTCTCCAGAATCTATTTTTTTTAGAGAGAATGTTAACCGTGGTAGAAGAAAAAGATCTCCATAAAAATTATGAAAAAAAGTATTGAAATAAAAATAAAAAGGATGAAGATTAAAAGGGTGCAACATAAGGACTTTCCAGGGGGTCATCGAACCTAGTATTACTCTCGCCCAAGCACGCTTGACTGTGGTGTTCTGATGGGTTCCGATGCATTAGCGCTGGTATGATCGCACCCATCATGATTTCTTCAAAATTCATGGATATAATGTAGCGGCCATTGCACGTCATCTGTAACCCTCCCACCATCTAGGCCTACAGGGTACCGGACCCTTTAAGTGGGCCTGCGATTCCTCCCAACACTGTAGGTCTTCAGACTTAATTTTTTTTTAGAGAAAACGTTAACTACGGCTGAAGAAAGAGATCTCCATAAAAATTACAAAAAAAAATATTGAAATAAAAATAAAAAGTATAAAAATTACTTAAAAAAGTCTTGAAATAGAAACCAAAAAGACGAAGACTAAAAGGGATGCAAAACGAGGACTTCCTAGAGGGTCACCCATCCTAGTACTACTCTCGCCCAAACATGCTTAACTACGAAGTTCTGATGGGATCCGATGAATTAGTGCTGGCATGATCGCACCCATCATGATCTCTTCGAAATTCTTAGATATAACGTAGCGGCCGTCACATGCCATCAGTAACCCTCCCATATCCAGGCCTATAGGGCATCGGACCCTTCAAGTGGATCCCGCGAGCCCACACGACACTGCCTGTCTCTAGACTCAATTTATTTTTTAAGAGAAAATGTTACCTACGGTAGAAGAAAGAGATCCTCATAAAAATTATGGAAAATAGTGTTGAATTAAAAATAAAATAGATGAAGATTAAAAAGGATGCAACACGAGGACTTCCCAGGCGGTCATCCATCCTAGTACTACTCTTGCCCAAGCATGCCTAACTACGGAGTTCTGATGGGATCTGATGCATTAGTACTGGTATGATCACACCCATCATGATCTCTTTGAAATTCATTGATATAACATTATGGCCGTTGTACGCCATCTGTAACCCTTCCACCATTTTGGCCTATTGGGTACCGAACCCTCCAAATGGGTCCCACGAGCCCGCACAGCACTGCCTGTCTCCAGACTCAATTTTTTTTTTGAGAGAACACGTTAGCTGTGGCAGAAGAAAGAGATCTCCATAAGAATTATGTAAAAAAGTCTTGAAATAAAAATAAAAAGGATGAAGATTAAAAGGGATGCAACACGAGGACTTCCCAGGGGGTCACCCATCCTAGTACTACTCTTGCCTAAACACGCTTGACTGCGGAGTTTTGATGGGATCCGATGCATTAGTGCTGGGATGATCGCACCCATCAAGATCTCTTAAAAATTTATTGATATAATGTAGCAGCCATTGCACGCCATTTGTAACCCTCCCACCATCTAAACCTACAGGGTATCGGACCCTTCAAGTGGGCCCGTGAGCCCGCACGGCGCTGTAGGTCTCCAGACTCAATCTTTTTTTTAGAGAGAACGTTAATCATGATAGAAGAAAGAGATCTCCATAAAAATAGTGAAAAAAATATTGAAATAAAAATAAAAAGTATAAAAATTATGGAAAAAAGTCTTGAAATAGAAATAAAAAGGATGAAGATTAAAAGGGATGCAACACGAGGACATTTTTGGGGATCACCTATTATAGTACAACTCTCGCCCAAGCACGCTTAACTACGGAGCTCTGATGGGATCTGGTGCATTAACCATCCTGATCTCTTCAAAATTCTTAGATATAACGTAGCAGCCATTACATGCCACAGAAACCCCCCCACATCCAGGCCTGTCGAGCACTAGACCCTTCAAGTGAATCCCATAAGCCCGCATGGCACTGCCTGTCTATAGACTCAGTTTCTATTTTGTAAGAGAAAACATTACCGACGGCAGAAGAAAGAGATCCCCATAAAAATTGTAGAAAAAAATGTTGAATTAAAAATAAAATAGGCGAAGATTAAAAAGGATGCAACACGAGGACTTCCTAGGGGGTCACCCATCCTAGTACTACTCTCGCCCAAGCATGCCTAACTGCGTAGTTCTGATGGGATCTGGTGCATTAGTGCTGGTATGATCACTAACATCACATCTCTTTAAAATTTGTTGATATAACATTGCGGCCATTGCACGCCATCTGTAACCCTCCCACCATCCTGATCTGTTGGGTATCAAACCCTTCAAGTGGGTCCCACGAGCCAACACGGTACTGTTGGTCTCCAGACTCAATTTTTTTTGAGAGAAAACATTACCTGTGAAAAAAGAAAGAGATCTCCATAAAAATTATGAAAAAAAGACTCGAAATAAAAATAAAAAGGATGAAGATTAAATGGGGTGCAACACGAGGACTTCCTAAGGGGTCATCCATCCCAGTACTACACTCGCCCAAACACGTTTGACTGTGGAGTTTCGATGAAATCCGATGCATTAGTGCTGGTATGATCGCACCCATCATGATCTCTTCGAAATTCATGGATATAACATAGCGACCGTTGCACGCCATCTGTAACCCTCGCACCAACCAGGCCTGTCGGGTACCGGACCTTTCAAGTGGGCCCGCGAGCCTGCACAGCGCTGTAGGTCTCTAGACTCAATTTTTTTTTAGAGAGAATGTTAACCATGGCAGAAGAAAGAGATCTCCATAAAAATTATGAAAAAAGTGTTGAAATAAAAATAAAAAGCTTAAAAATTATGAAAAAAGTTTTGAAATAGAAATAAAAAGAACGAAAATTAAAAGAAATGCAACACTAGGACATCATAAGGGCTTACCCATCCCAATATTACTCTAGCCCAAGCACGCTTAACAATGGAGTTCTGATGGGATCTGGTGCATTAGTGCTGGCATGATCGCACCCATCATGATCTCTTCAAAATTCTTAGATATAACGTAGCGGCTGTCGCACGCCATCAGTAACCCTCCCACGTCGAGGCCTGTAGGGCACTAGACCCTTCAAGTGGATCCTGCGACACCGCACGGCACTGCCAGTCTCCAGACTCAATTTTCTTTTTTTAAGAGAAAACGTTACCTATAGCAGAAGAAAGAAATTTCCATAAAAATTATGAAAAAAAGTGTTGAATTAAAAATAAAATAGGTGAAGATTAAAAAGGATGCAACACGAGGACTTCCCAGGGGGTCATCCATTTTAGTACTACTCTCGCCCAAGCACGTTTAACTGCAGTGTTCTGATGGGATCCGATATTTTAGTGCTAGTATGATTGCACCCATCATGTTTTCTTCAAAATTCATTGACACAATGTTGCGGTCGTTGCACGCCATCTGTAACCCTCCGACCATCCTGGCCTGTTGGGTACCGAACCCTTTATGTGGGTCCCATGAGGCCGCATGGCACTGTCGGTCTTCAGGCTCCATTTTTTTTTGAGAGAAAACCTTACCAACGGCAGAAGAAAGAGATCTCCATAAAAATTATGAAAAAAAATCTTAAAATAAAGATAAAGAAAATAAAGATTAAAAGGGGTGCAACACGAAGACTTCTCAAGGGGTCACCCATCCTAGTACTACTCTCGCCCAAGCACGTTTGACTGCGGAGTTCTGATGGGTTTCGATGTGTTAGTGCTAGCATGATCGCACCGACCACAATCTCTTCGAAATTTGTGGATATAACGTAGTGGTTGTTGCACGCCATCAGTAACCCTCCCACGTCCAGGCCTGTAGGGCACCGAACCCTTTAAGTGGATCCTGCGAGACCGCACGGCACTGCCTGTCTCCAGACTCAGTTTTCTTTTTTTAAGAGAAAACGTTACCTATAGCAGAAGAAAGAAATCCCCATAAAAATTATGGAAAAAAGTGTTGAATTAAAAATAAAATAGGCGAAGATTAAAAAGGATGCAACACGAGGACTTCCCAGGGGGTCATCCATTTTAGTACTACTCTCGCCCAAGCACGTTTAACTACAGTGTTCTGATGGGATCTGATATTTTAGTGCTGGTATGATTGCACCCATCATGTTTTCTTCGAAATTTATTGACACAATGTTGCGGTCGTTGCATGCCATCTGTAACCCTCTGACCATCCTGGCCTGTTGGGTACCGAACCCTTTATGTGGGTCCCACGAGGCCGCATGGCACTGTCAGTCTTCAGGCTCCATTTTTTTTTGAGAGAAAACCTTACCAACGGCAGAAGAAAGAGATCTCCATAAAAATTATGAAAAAAAATCTTAAAATAAAGATAAAAAAAATGAAGATTAAAAGGGGTGCAACACGAAGACTTCCCAAGGGGTCACCCATCCTAGTACTACTCTCGCCCAAGCATGCTTGACTGCGGAGTTCTGATGGGTTCCGATGTGTTAGTGCTGGCATGATCGCACCGACCACAATCTCTTCGAAATTCATGGATATAACGTAGCGGCCATTGCACGCCATCTGTAACCCTCCCACCGTCCAGGCCTGTGAGCTCGCACGGCACTGTAGGTCTCCAGACTCAATTTTTTTTTAGAGAGAACGTTAACCACGGTAGAAGAAAGAGATCTTCATAAAAATTATGAAAAAAATATTGAAATAAAAATAAAAAGCATAAAAATTATAGAAAAAAGTCTTGAAATAGAAATAAAAAAGATAAAGATTAAAAAGGATGCAACAAAAAGACTTCCCAAGGGGTCACCCATCCAATACTACTCTAGCTCTAGCACGCTTAACTACGGAGTTCTAATGAAATCCTATGCATTAGTGCTGGGATGATTGTGCCCACAATAATCTCTTCGAAATTCTTAGATATAACGTAGCAGCCGTCGCATGCTATCTGTAACCCTCCTACATCTAGGCCTGTAGGACACCGAACCCTTCAAGTGGATCCCACGAGCCCACACGGCACTGTCTGTCTCCAGACTCAATTTTTTTTAAGAGAAAATGTTACCTGTGGTAGAAAAAAGAGATCCCCATAAAAATTATGAAAAAAATTATTGAATAAAAAATAAAATAGATGAAGATTAAAAAGAATGCAACACGAGGACTTCCCAGGCGGTCACCCATCTTAGTACTACTCTCGCCCAAGCATGCCTAACTACGAAGTTCTGATGGGATCTGATGCATTAGTGCTGGTATGATCGCACCCATAATTATCTCTTCAAATTTCGTTGATATAACATTGCAGCCATTGCACGCCATCTGTAACCCTCCCACTGTCCTGGCCTATTGGGTATCAGACTCTTCAAGTGGGTCCCGCGAGCCCGCACGGCACTGTCGGTCTCCAGACTCAATTTTTTTTTAGAAAAAATGTTACCTGCGGTAGAAAAAAGAGATCTCCATAAAAAATATGTAAAAAAACCATGAAATAAAAATAAAAAAGATGAAGATTAAAAGGGGTGCAACTTGTGGACTTCCCAGGGGGTCACCCATCCCAGTACTACTTTCGTCCAAGCACGCTTAACTACAGAGTTCTGATGGGATCCGGTGCATTAGTGCTGGTATGATCGCACCCATCTCAAACTCTTCGAAATTCATGGATAAAACGTAGCGGCCGTTGCATGCCATCTGTAACCCTCCCACTGTCCTGGCCTGTTGGGTACTAGACTCTTCAAGTGTTGGGAATAGTGTCCCAAAGTCAATCGTCAGCCTGTTGACGGTTGTGCTCATTTTTGTATTTATACATGAATTATGAATTAATAAAAATTATTTTGACATTTTTCATCACAAAATGCTTCATCTTCTAATGAACTCCTATGTTGTGGTGAAGTCCTTAGGACTATTTAGACTCGACAAAAGAGGATTTGTCGTTTAGTCCTTAAATCTATTCGCGACCAAATGATACGTTGTTACCAAGGACGACAACATTTATCAAGCATAGGTCGTTGTGTGCCATATAGGTTGGTTGTCCGCTTAACCAATGAGTGTGGAGACACTGATATGGCATACAGGTGAGATGTAAGGGTACATCTGTACTGAACGTGACCGACTCCAGAGCTATTTCTGCTGTCAAGATTTACTCCGATGGAATATGGGTATAAATATTCCTCCGACCTGAGACCGCCATGGCGACTTGCAAGCAACTCACTGCACTTAGGCACTGGGCTACCTGAATTTTAAATTCAGTGACGGAAGGCTGCTAGGTGTAGTCAAGTACTTGACTTGTCAGTGCGTGTCAAGATGGGATTAACCACTCCAGTTTAGGAGCTGTGTACAGTCGTGTTTCAATTTAGCAAAACCTTGGCCAGGGTAGTCCTTGTGAGGAGTCACAGGACTGTTTGAGTTGAGCACGATTTGGATGATCTGATCAGGGTTGACCGTTTAACCCTGAGTCATCCTAAACACAGGTATCAAAAGGATGAATTATACACTAACCATATTCATGTAGGTTCTGAGTGTTGCGATTGTGACTATTCGACCTATCCGGACGTCGGGTACCATTGCTAGATGGTCACTTCGATTAGTACAGGAATTGGTTCTTGTACTACCGGCTTAGGTTCGAACCTGCGGGGTCACACACATTAGAGGTTCCTATCTGATATGGTGGCTGGTGTAGAATCCTACATGTTTGGGACTCAGTGATCGAGAATCAGGATTCTCTGATCATGAGTTCCACACATTATGGGTACCGAGGTCAAGAGTCCCACTGGTTGGGACTTTTCGATCAGGATTACATATCGATGAATTCTGATGCCCGATTGCCCATCAGATTTGGACTCAGTAGTTATGAGAGGTTTAATTAGTGATTTGATTGCTAATTAACTCACTTTGATTGAGTAATTATTTTTGGGTCAAGTCCAATTGAATTGGATTCAGTTGGGTTTGACCCGATTAGGTTAAGAGTTGACCTAATCATCAAGATGGTTTGGTCCCTGATTTGATCAGGGATTGGGCTTAGTCAATTCCTGATTTGATTAAGATTTTATTGAGCCTAATTAAGCCTAATTAAGTTGAGTTTAAATTAGTCTAATTGGATCTAACTTATTTGGTTCAATTAGGTTGGTTTAAATAATTAAACCACCTTGACCCAATCTCCATGCGCCACCTCACTTCCATTGCACCCATTTGAATTCATGAGAAGGAACTTCTCATGAATTTTTTTTCTCATGCCAAGCCCTCTCCATGCCCCACTTTAATGTGCCAAATGAATGGATAAGGATGATTGGTTGGCCATTCAAATTCAAAATAAAGTTTGAATTTGAATGGGCAATCAATCTTTGCACCTTATCCCTTTTTTTAAGCCCCATTTATTACATAAGAAAAGGTTTCTCATGAAATCACTCCATGCACAATTTAAGCCATGCCTCACACCTTTAGTGGATAAGGGATGAGTTGGTGTCCATTTGAATTCAAAATTTGATTTGAATTCAAATATGCAATTACTCATCTTTATCCTTTCTTTTGGATAAGACGTTTGACGTTGTTATAAAAAAAGGAGAAGAGTGGGGAGTGAAAAAAGAAGTTTTTTTTTTGGAAAAAAATTTTGGGGCATGAGAAGTCTTGTGCGTGAGAAGGAAGTCCATATCCTTCTAAGAGAAAAAGAAAGAAAAGAAAGAAAAGTGGGTGCAAGGTTTCCGGTGAGTTCCCTAGAGTTTTAGCCTGGGGTTCGGGAAGTGAGAAAATGAGCTACGAGTGTCGTGAGCCCACAAAATCTCTGAGAGATCTTCAACATCCTCTCAAGCATGTCTGTTGATGATCCAGAGCATCCAAAGAATCGATAGACATCGATCGAAGAAGTTCGATCAGCATCGGCCGTCAAAAGGGCTCTATAATGAGCTAGCACTCGTGAAGAGTCGATCAGACCGGGAGCTTCGTGTGGACGATCGGTAGAGGCCAGACACGCTGTGTGGCTATGTCGCGATGATCAGACTCTCCCGACAGTGATCAGATTGTGGCGATCTACTATCCGTCAAAAGGTATTGTGTTCTGAATACATTACAGTAAAGTGTTTACTGTTCGAATTTGAACTTCAAATTTAAATGCATGCATGCTATATATCATATTTAGATCCTAGTGTAGGGTAAATTTATATTAATTAATTAGATTAATTAATATTTTTCTACTGTAAAATCATAATTTTGAAAAAGTTTTAAAATTACCATTTTACCCCTGCACTGAATTTCCCCACATCAAGTGGGTCCTGCAAGCCCACACGGCACTGCCTGTCTCCAGACTCAGTTTTTTTTATGATAAAATATTACCTGCGGCAGAAGAAAGAGATCTCCATAAAAATTATGAAAAAAATATTGAAATAAAAATAAAAATGATGAAGATTAAAAGGGTGCAACACGAGGACCTTCCAGGGGGTCACCCATCTTAGTACTACTCTCACCCAAGCACGCTTGACTGTGGAGTTCTGATGAGTTCCGATGCATTAGTGCTGGTATGATCGCACCCATCATGATTTTTTTGAAATTCATGGATATAACGTAGCGGCCGTTGCACGCCATCTGTAACCCTCCCACCGTCCAGTCCTGCAGGGTATCGGACCCTTCAAGTGGGCCTGCGAGCCCACACGACACTGTAGGTCTCCAGACTCAGTTTTTTTTTTTAGAGAGAACGTTAACTGCGGCACGGCAGAAGAAAGAGATCTCCATAAAAATTATGGAAAAAAGTGTTGAAATAAAAATAAAAAGCATAAAAATTACAGAAAAAAGTTTTGAAATAGAAACCAAAAATATGAAGATTAAAAGGGATGCAACATGAGGACTTCCCAGGGGGTCATCCATCCTAGTACTACTCTCGCCCAAGCATTCTTAGCTTCGGAGTTCTAATGGGATCCGATGCATTAGGGCTGGCATGATCTCACCCATCATGATCTCTTCGAAATTCTTAGATATAACGTAGCGGCCAATGCATGCCATCAATAACCCTCCCACATCCAGGCCTGTAGGGCACCGGTCCCTTCAAGTGGATCCCGCAAGCCCGCACGGCACTGCTTGTCTCTAGACTCAATTTTTTTTTTAAGAGAAAATGTTACCTATGGCAGAAGAAAGAGATCCCCATAAAAATTATGAAAAAAAAATATTGAATTAAAAATAAAATATATGAAGATTAAAAAGGATGCAACACGAGGATTTTCTAGGTGGTCACCCATCCTAGTACTACTCTCACCCAAGCACACCTAACTACGGAGTTTTGATGAGATCTGATGCATTAGTGCTGGTATGATCGCACCCATCATGATCTCTTCAAAATTCATTGATGCAAATTTGCGACCATTGCACGCCATCTGTAACCCTTCCACCGTTCTGGCCTGTTAGAAATCAGACCCTTCAAGTGGGTCCCACAAGCCCGCACGGCACTGCCTATCTCCTGACTCAGTTTTTTTTTGAGAGAAAATGCTACCTGCAATAGAAGAAAGAGATCTCCTTAAAAATTATGTAAAAAACCTTTGAAATAAAAATAAAAAGGATGAAGATTAAAAAGGGTGCAACACGAGGACTAAAAATTATGTAAAAAATCTTTGAAATAAAAATAAAAAGGACAATGATTAAAGGGGGTGCAACATGAGGACTTCCCAGGGGGTCATCCATCCCATACTACTCTCGCCCAAGCACGCATGACTGCGGAGTTCTGATGGGATCTGATGCATTAGTGCTGGTATGATCGCACCCATCATGATCTCTTCAAAATTCATGGATATAACATAGCGGCCGTTGCTCGCCATCTGTAACCCTCCCACCGTCCAGGCTTGCAGGGTACCGGCCCCTTCAAGTGGGCTCGCGAGCCCACACGGCAATGTAGGTCTCCAGATGTAGGAACCAGATCTAGGGTTTCAGGGCTAGATCTTGAAACTTTTTCAAGATCATGTAGCGGAAGATTAAAATAAATTAAAATCTATTTTTATAAAATTAGAGAATCTCTAGATCTAAGATCCTATTACATGATTATTACATGGCATTAAATCAGAAATTAAAACATATAGAGAATGAACTACATGTTGATCATATCAATATGTTTCTATGCTACATCTAATGTATGTAATAAACAATAGATCAGATCTATTACCTTGCAAGTTAGATGTTCTAACCTTACTGATTCAGGCTTGAGGATGATGTTGCGAGCCACACATGCATCCGGCCTCTAGGAGTCATCCACACGAGCCCACGAATCTCGATCAGAAGTCTTGCTCTAGGAAATCAGCACAGTATGCTAGTACTGCGCTGATCCTTCTTCGATGGTTAATCAGGTGCCTCCTTCTTGATTTGGACTATTCTAGAGATGAAAAATAGGAGGAGGAGCTTCAGATCTGAGACGCTCTCAGAAAACTCAAGATGGAGGAAGGGAAGAGATGAACACAACAACCCTAGAAGAAGACCCTCTTCTTCTTCTCTTTGCTCTCTCTAGACACCCTATCTTGTGTCTATTATATCTCCATACCCCAACCTTCTCTCTCTCTAATTTTTGGATGCCCCAAAGGTCCCTCTTTTATCTAGTTTTTACAAAAATTTTATGAAAAAATTCATTTTATACAGAGAGATATGATAGAGTCCTTGTCTAGGTCAAATACCTAGTCAAGGTTTATCCAAACATGGCAAGATAAGGGGCACCCAACTCTTGGGTGCCCCCTCCTTCTTTTTGTGCATGGACCAACAGCAAAGGATTCCTATCAAGTTCCATAAAAGCCACAAAAATCTTAGAAAAAATCTGGGTAAAATTGATGCAAAAAGGAAAGAGTTTTGGATTTCTAAAACTCTATTTCATAGAATTTGAAATCCAAACTTATTCCTACTTTGATTTGATCCGCAACCATCTTCCATGTAAGAAAGAAGAGAGGAAACCTTTTGGGTGTGGTGAAGACCTGGGAGAGGATTTTTGTCGCACAAAATAAGAGGGAATTGGTGTGGAATAAGAGAGAGGGCGTGGGGGGCTTATGTGGTGCAAGGTAGAATCCTAGTCTTACTAGGATTCTATCTTATGACTTGTTTTAATTTGGTTTCTCAAACCAAATCAAACTAAAATTAGATCAATCCAATTAAAATAGGTCTTAACCTAATTAAAAATCTAATTTAATCAGATTAAATTAGATTTAAATCTATTTTAATTTTTTAATCAAATTAGAAATTAGGTTGACTCAAGTCCTAATTGAACAAGGACTAGTTTTTTCTTGCACTTGGCCTATCCAATAAACCAATTGGACTTGATCTAATCAAGCTCAAACTAAATCTAATTAAATTATATTAAATTAGACTTAATCTCAGTCCATTGGCTTAATCAAATTAAGCCAATTAGCAATCGAATTGCTAATCGATCCTCCTGCAACACTTGCACTAGGTTAAATGTCAATCGTATTGATTGTTTAACCCTAGAATGATTCTTAATCGTTGATCAACCATCCGATCGGATCATGAACTCTAATATGTGTGACCTTATAGGTCCGAACCTAAGTTAGTAGTGTAAAAATAAATTTCTGTATCAATCGAAGTGACCATCTAGCAATGGTACCCGACAGCCGGATAGGTCGAATGTGTAGAACAACATCCTTAGAACCTATGCGGATATAGTTTCCATATAATTCATCCTCTTGACGAAAATGATCATAGGACACCTCAGAGTTCAACTATCAACTCGGATCAGGTTGTCCACATTGTATTTTAAAATATCAAATCCATCTGATGGATTATCCTGGCCAAGATTTTGCTAAATTGAAATACAGCGACTTATTCTTCTCCAACTCTTAGAGTGGTCAATCCCATCTCGATCACACTCTGACTTCGCAAGTACTTGACTATGCCCAGAAGCCTTCTGTCACTGAATTAGAAATTCAGTTAGTCCAGTACCAAAGCACAGTGAGTTGCTTGCAAGTCACTGAGGCGATCTCAGGTCTAAGGGACACTTATACCTATATCCCATTAGAGACATTCTCGACAGCAGAATGCTCTGGAGTTGGTCACGTTCTATGATGATGTACCCTTACATCTCATCTGTATGCTATACCAGTATCTCCACACTCCTTGGTTAAGAGGACAACTAACCCATATGACCTACAGCAACCTATACTCGATAGAAGCTGTCATCCTTATTAATAGCCTATCATTTGGTCGTGAATAATTTTAAGGACTAATCGATAAATCTTCTCCTTATTGAACTTAAATAGTCCTAAGGACTTCATCATAACAACAGAGTTCGTTAAAAGATGAAAACTTATGATGAAAATACCAAAAATATATTTTATTTATTAACAAATCAATTACAATACTTTGTTGTTCAACCGTCAACAGCTTGATGATTGACTTTTGGGACATATTTCCCAATAACTCCCACTTGTCCTAAAGCACTCGATACAGTATCTAATACCCATCTTCGACTTGTGGTTGTTGAACTCCTTTATCGCCAGGGCTTTAGTGAAGGGGTCGGCCAGGTTCTCCTTTCCATCAATTTTCTGAAGGTCGACGTCACCTCGATCCATGATCTCCCGGACTAGGTGGAAGCGGCACAAAATGTGCTTCGTCCGCTGGTGTGCTTTGGATTCTTTCGCCTGAGCTATGGCACCAGTGCTGTTGCAGTAGAGCCGGACTGGACCATCGAGGGAGGGTGCTACTCCGAGCTCGGTGATGAATTTTCTCAGCCACACAGCTTCCTTCACGGCATCCGATGCTGTGATGTACTCTACCTCATAAATAGAGTCTGTCATAGTATGCTGCTTAGAACTCTTCCAGCAGTTGACTCCACCATTCAGAGTAAAGATATAACCCAATATGCTTCTGCTGTCATCGTGGTCAGATTGAAAGCTGGAGTCTGTGAACCCCACAAGTTTCAGATCTGACTCGCCATAAACCAACCATTGGTCTTTAGTATTTCTTAAATACTTAAGGATGGCTTTAACCACTTTTCAATGATTTTCTCTAGGGTCAGATTGGTATCTACTCACTACTCCTAATGAGTATACCACATCTGGCCTTGTACATATCATGGCATACATGATAGATCCCATGGTCGAAGCATATGGGACTCTACTCATACGCTCTCTCTCTTCAGGAGTTGTCAGACAATCCTTCTTAGAGAGAGAAATTCCATGGCCTATCGGTAGATAGCCCTTCTTGAAATTCTCCATGCTGAACCTTTTCAGCATAGTGTCTATGTACGTGGACTGGGATAACCCAAGTATCTTTTTAGATCATCTCTATAGATCTTCATCCCTAGGATGTAGGATGCTTCACCCAAGTCCTTCATGAAGAATTGCGATGACAACCAGACTTTTATTCTCCATAGTGCAGGGATGTCATTCCTGATTAAGAGAATGTCATCCACGTACAAGATAAGGAATACCACAACTGGACCATTTGCCCATTTATAGATGTAGGGCTCTTCTCCATTCTTAATGAAGTCATATATTTTGATCACCTTATCAAAACACATATTCCAACTCTGAGAAGCTTGCTTCAATCTATAAATAGATCTCTGAAGCATGCACACCTTGGACTCATCTGTGGATGCAAACCCCTCAAGTTGTATCATATACACCTCTTCGGTTAGCTCTCCATTCAGAAAAGTTGTCTTTACATTCATCTACCAGATCTCATAATTCAGGTGGGCAGCTATTGCAAGCATTATCTGAATTGATTTGAGCATTGCCACAGAAAAAAATATCTCATCATAGTCAATACCATAATGTTGACGATACCCCTTGGCAACCAGACGGACTTTATAGGTCTCCACCTTTCCTCCTGCGCCTCTCTTCCTATTGAAGACCCATTTACACCCAATGGGTTTAACCCTTTCAGGTGGGTCAACCAATGTCCATACATCGTTGACCTTTATGGACTCCATTTCGGATTTCGTAGCTTCAAGCTATTTTTCAGAATAAGATCTCTGCATTGCATCCATATAGATGATTGGATCTTCATCATTCTCATCGAGTTTGATGGGATCACCATCTTGGACCAAGAAATCATAGTATCTGTCTGGCTGATGTGGTACTTTATTGGATCGCCTTAATGGTGCAGGTACATTGGGCTCCAAATCGCCTTAATGGTGCGGGCTCGCAGGCCCACTTGAAGGGAAAACCGAGCTTGCTCAAACACTCCATCAGCTCGATCATGTACAATACATGATCAGTGACAGAGGCACCATCCTGGATTTTGGCGTTGAAGATGGCACAACTAGTCTTGTGCCTCTCCATGTCATCGGGTATGCCAAAGGCATCCTCCAATACTTGAAGCATGTCCTTTGACTGAGCCATCTCAAATTTGCAACTAAACTCGTCGCTCATGGCTGCTAGCATGATGCAGCATACCGTAGTCCGATCACTGTGCCACTTTTGGTAAGTATCTCTGACTGTTTCATATGCATTGGCAGCTGGCTCCTCAGGTGCAGGATCCGTTATCACATATAGGATCCGTTCATGCTCCAGGACTATCTTCAACTTTCGGTACCAGCTATCAAAATTGGATCCCACCAACTTATCATTGTCCTACAATGATCGGAGCAATAGGAAAGTGACCATATCTTGTACAAAGGAAAACCATTACCTAATTAGTAATTGATTCATTAAATCTAAAGATTTGGACTTTAATCAAAAGGTTTCTCCCACTATTTTATTCGAATTGGTAGCCTCTACCTCCAATTCGAGAAATTACTCTAATTCCTTAGTGGGTACTAGAATCCACTTAGACTGCACACAAGCCCAACTTTGGTTGGCTAACCCATGTACATCTAAGGGTAGGTTCATAACCAATTGTTTCTTTAAATAATTTCTAGTAATTTTAATTTTGCCCCAGTCCCTAATCAATAGGCTTTGGCCTCCACTGAAAAGGTCTGGTTAGGTCCAAATATTAACATGACCATACTTGGCCCATCTAGCCAATGAATGATTAGGCTCAACTTTAGTTGGCTAACCTAACCACCACTAAGAAAGATGCAGTCAAGAAATCATATTATGAATGATAATTCCATTAGCTGATAAGCGTCAGGCCTTTGGGCCTCCGATGATTATCCAACTGATGGACCTATTATCATCCACTTAATGGGAGGCTATGATCTAGTTAATATCATAACTATTTCATTTTAAGGATCTAATAATTTTAGAAGATTTAATTGATTTAGAGGATGAGGTTAGATGAACCAGCTTATCATGATCCTCCCTCTGGCTTCACCAAGTCAGCTTAAGGGAGACCATTGAAAGGGCTGGTCTTGGAGCACCTAAATCAGTCACACTGATTTACCTAGCTGACATGGGTCAGCTCGAATAGTCAAGTGATCCAATCAAAATATAATTTCACCAAGAGGCCTGGTAAGTTCGATCGGTGGGAAGGTCTACCAAAGCTTGCCTTAGACACCATCAAAAATGGTCAGGTAAGCGGGCTCCCGATTAAAAACCATCAGTCTGGTTTACCCTAGACACCAACTGATTTAATTAGTTTCAATTGGATCAACCTAACAGTTCATGCTAGACCGCTTAGCTAAGAATCAAGTCCATTTGGTTCTTGTTAAAGATATAGACTTGACCAACTACAACTATTGTAATTGATCTAGAGAATCCTTGACCTAATCTAAGACCACAATTGATTAGATTTAGTCAATTCTCAAATTAAGTCCATCTTCAATCTAACCTTAGGTCTAACCCAATTAATGGAGCTAATTCCCACTAACCCATTAACCCAATGTGTTATGGTTTGTGTCTTAGGTTCTTCAATTCATAATTCTAGAGCCTAATCAAAATAACTTCTTAATTCTCAATTAAGTTTTGGGCTGAGGGTTGAGGTTCAACTTTTTGAAACTAATTTTCATATTTGTAAAATAATTTTACAACATGGTTCCACCAACCAAGTTGCATGTTTGATTCATAATCAAGATGCAAATCAAATAAACATAAAACTACTTTAGATCTAATCTAAACAGGTTCATGTAATTAAAATAATTTTAACTTTAAACTGTGCAAATTTTTCAGATAAAAATATGATAGTTCTTTGTGCAGGTTATATTAACAAAGAGATTTTATTTTAGATTTAAATAT
Organism: Elaeis guineensis; assembly: GCF_000442705.2. Lineage (NCBI taxonomy): Eukaryota > Viridiplantae > Streptophyta > Magnoliopsida > Arecales > Arecaceae > Elaeis > Elaeis guineensis. Next base: position 56,377,808 of record NC_025993.2, read on the forward strand.
CTCTTAAATCTAATAAATCATAAATTTAATCTAGATCACATCTAATAAATTTATGATTAAAGATAGATCTACACGAACTAGGACAACCTTTGCACTGTAAGGAGTAAATCTTACAGCAGGACAACCTTGCAGTTCGTGATTGATCTAAAAATTTTAATTTTAGATTTAATAATTAGATTATAAATTAGATATAATTTAAAAAATAATCTAAGCATGTATAAATAATCATATAATAAATAACTTAGGCTCTGATACCAATTGTAGGAACCAGATCTAGGGTTTCAGGGTTAGATCTTGAAACTTTTTCAAGATCATGCAGCGGAAGACTAAAATAAATTAAAATTTATTTTATAAAATTAGAGAATATCTAGATCTAAGATCCTATTACATGATTATTATATGGTATTAAATCAAAAATTAAAACATATAGAGAATGAACTACATGTTGATCATATCAACATATTTCTATGCTACATCTAATGTATGTAATAAACAATAGATCAGATCTATTACCTTGCAAGTTAGATGTTCTAACCTTGTTGATCTGGGCTTGAGAATGATATTACGAGCCATTCATGTGTCTGGCCTCTAGGAGTCATCCACACGAGCCCATGAATCTCGATCAGAAGTCCTGCTCTAGGAAATCAGCACAGTATGCTAGTACTGCACCGATCCTTCTTCAATGGTTGATCAGGTACCTCCTTCTTCTTGATTTAGACTTTCCAAAGATGAGAAATAGGAGGAGGAGTTTTGGATCTAAGATGCTCTTAGAAAACTCAAGATGGAGGAAGGAAAGAGATGAACACAACAACCCTCGAAGAAGACCCTCTTTTTCTTCTATTTGCTCTCTCTAGACACCCTATCTTGTGTCTATTATATCTCCATGCCCTAACCTTCTTTCTCTCAAATTTTTGGATTCCCAAATATATCTCTTTTATCTATTTTTCATAAAAATTTCATGAAAAAATTTATTTTATATAGAAAGATATGATAGAGTCCTTGTCTAGGCCAAATACCTAGTCAAGGTTTATCCAAACATGGCAAGATAAGGGGCGCCCAACTCTTGGGTGCCCCCTCCTTTTTTTTATGCATGGACTAATAGCAAAGAGCACCTATCAAGTGCCATAAAAGCCATAAAAATATCAAAAAAAATTTGGATAAAATTGGTACAAAAAGGAAAGAGTTTTGGATTTCTAAAACTCTGTCTCATAGATTTTGAAATCCAAACTTATTCCTACTTTGATTTGATCCGCAACCATCTTCCATATAAGAAAGAAGAGAGGAAACCTTTTGGGCATGGTGAAGACCTGGGAGAAGATTTTTGTTGCACAAAATAAGAGGAAATTGATGTGGAATAAGAGAGAGGGCATGGGGTGCTTATGTGGCGCAAGGTAGAATCCTAGTCTTACTAGGATTGTATCTTATGACTTGTTTTAATTTGATTTCTCAAACCAAATCAAACCAAAATTAGATCAACCTAATTAAAATAGATTTTAACCTAATTAAAAATTTAATTTAATCAGATTAAATTAAATTTAAATCTATTTTAATTTTTTAATCAAATTAGAAATTAGGTTGACCCAAGTCCTAATTGAACTAGGACTAGTTTTTTCTTGCACTTGGCTTATCCAATAAACCAATTGAGCTTGATCCAATCAAGCCCAAATAAAATCTAATTAAATCATATTCAATTAGACTTAATCTCAATCCATTGGTTTAATCAAATTAAGCCAATTAGTAATCGAATTGCTAATCGATCCTCCTGCAACACTTGCACTAGGTTAAATATCAATCATATTGATCGTTTAATCCTAGAATGATTCTTAATCGTTGATCAACCATCTGATTGGATCATGAACTCTAATATGTGTGACCTCATAGGTCTGAACCTAAGCTGGTAGCATAGAAATAAATTTTTATACCAATCGAAGTGACCATCTAGCAATGGTACCCGATGATCGGATAGGTCGAATGTATAGAAAATTTCTTTAGAACCCATACGGATATAGTTTCCATATAATTCATCTCCTTGACCAAAATGATCATAGGACACCTCAGAGTTCAACTGTTAACTCTGATCAGGTTGTCCACATTGTATTTCAAAATATCAAATCCATTTGATGGATTACCCTGGCTAAGGTTTTGCTAAATTGAAATACAGCAACTCATTCTTCTCCAACTCTTGGAGTGGTCAATCCCATCTCGATCACACTTTGACTTTACAAGTATTGGGTTCCGGTGGCATAGCAGAAGGGTTAGGTGTTTAAAATTTTTATTCAAAACATCCAATGCACCGGAAGCCCTAATGCCCAGAAACTCTTGACTATAATAATCAAAGCATAATAAATATAAATTAGGATAAAAAGAATACCTATAGTGCTAATTCTAATTTTTATAAGGAGTCCAAGTGTCCGCCCTCCAATGGTGATCCACACAGAAATTAAACCAAAGACAGTGCTCCTTCTTCACCTTGCTTCAAGAGTTCTAGCCTCTAGAACTCGACTAGCCTTGTACCGATCAAGTTTTTTTAAGAACCTAACCTCATCCTCTTAGAACCTCCTCTGTGTTATAATCCAGGTGGTGTGCCCAAGGCCCAGGGGACCAAGGCTAAGGCCAAGGTCCATCATTCATGAGGGCTTCATGGAGGCTTTAGGGCTAGTTGGGCCCTAGGTTGAAAGACTGTGGGCCTTTCGGGTTCTTGAGGTTTAGGTTATGCAACTCTTTATGGGCCAGGATTGGACCCAGGATAGGTGAGATTAGGTTGAGTCATGGGTGTATATGGGCTTGGGTTAACCTAATCTCCCATTGAGTTGGTCAAGGGAGTTTTGGGTTTGGGTCACTTGACCTGGTGTTTATATATACATGTACTCGTATAGTTTTGATGAAGCCAAGAAAATAGACAACTCTTTCTCCCAAGTCTCTCTCTCTCTTCTCCCTCTCTCTCCAGCAATCTTCCATGCACCAGAAGCAAGAAACCCTAGGGTTTCTTGCCGCCAGTCCATTAAAGGAAACAAAGGAAGGGAGGCGCAAGCCCCTTCCCCCTTGCAGCCGCCTACCAGATCTGCTCTCCCCCTCTTTCAGGCATCTAAACACCAGGTCCAAGACCTAAAATCTCTTGAGAAGAGGTTGGTACAAGTCTCTCTCAGATCTGGAGTTGATCTGAGGTCGTTTGAGGCATGGGTGAGATCTCCATCAACAGATCTACAAGAAAGGCTGCAGCAGGACAGATCTGCGAGGTCTGTCTCCATCTATCTTCTTCCCTATCTAAAATACCCCGATTAGAGATCTATGAATTGAAAGACCTCGGTCCAGGTCTGATCTAATTGGGTACTAGATCTTGGATTTTGTATAGGTAGTTTCAGAGGCGTCCTTCATCTGAAACGAAAGGTTGACGAAGAAGACAGCAATCAGGCTGATTTCGTCAAGGGCTTTGGATCATGTCCAGATGACTCCAGATCTATTTGTTGCTGGTTCTGTTGCATCCAAGATCCATGGGAGGAGCTGGGATCATGCTCCAATAGTTGGTATCAGAGCTACGGTGGTGAGGAAGCGGTTCCAAGTGCGAGAAGTTAAAGATCCCAAGTGCTGAAAATTTTCAGCAAGGTACCATCAAGGTATATTCTACACTTCTTGAATTTTATATTGCTTGTTTGGCTTGGATCTAGTCATGGGCAGCAATATGAAGGTCGAGTTTGAGAAGTTTGATGGCAAAGAAAATTTTTTCATGTGAAAAATCCGGGTGGAGGATCTTCTGGTGCAAGCAGATCTGGATCAGGCTTTGGATGAGAAGCCTGAGGGAATGATAGATAGACAGTGGGCATCGTTGGAGAAGAAAGCATGCTCGATGATCAGAGGATGTTTGGCGGATGCGGTGTTGTATTCAGTGCTAGAAGAAAAGACCCTGAAGGGCTTTTGGTCGAAGTTGCACACCATGTACATGGGGAAGAATATGTGCAACAAGCTGATGCTGAAGAAGAGGTTGTACAGTCTTCAGATGCAGGAGGGATCTGATGTGATTGGCCACATTCAGAGGTTTGACCAGTTGTGCATGGAGTTGGTGAATATCGAGGTGAAGCTGGATGAGGAGGACAAGTCTCTATTGCTTCTATGTTCGCTGTCTGGATCATATGATTCTTTGGTGACTACACTGCTCTACGGCAAGGAGACTCTGAAATATGAGGACATGGTCTCGGTGCTGAGGTCTAATGAGTAGAGGGAAAAGTTGACCAGAGATCGGGCTCCCCAGGAGGGTTTGGCAGTAGGGGAGAGGACAGGTAGAGGCAGAGGCAGAAGCAAGTCCAGGGGGTAGTCCAAGTCCAGAAAGAGAAAGAAAGAGGTGAAATGCTTCAAGTGCAATGAGTTCGGGCACTTCAAGTGAGAATGTCCACTATGGAAGAGCAAGAAGGGAGAAAGAAGTGGCTCAGAATCAGTGAGTGCAGTTGCTGGGCAGCAGGTGGAGGATGATCTACTTGTGGTATCAGATGGTCACAGGCATTACACAGAGGAGTGGATACTAGACTCTGCGTGCTCACATCACTACACACCACACAGGTCTTGGTTTGCTACATACACCAAGACAGATGAGGGATCAGAGACTCTAGGCGACAATCATCCTTGCAAGGTGGCTGGGATAGGGACAGTCAGGGTAAGGATGTTTGATGGGATTGTGAGGACATTGACAAATGTAAAGCACATCCCAGAGCTGGAAAAGAATCTGGTGTCACTAGGCTACTTGGAGCGCAGTGGATACAGCTTCAGCAGTAGGGCTAGAAGTGGAGTACTGAACATCTCCAATGGAGCTATGGTGGTGATGAGAGGCAGGAGGTTGGACAATAACCTCTATCGCATGGAGGGATCTGTGGTGATCGAAGAGTCTGATGCAGCAGCTGCAGCACAGGACCAGGAGGGGACTTACAGGATGTGGCACTACCGCCTAGGCCACATGGGTGACAGAGGGCTGAGGGAGTTGAGCAGGAGAGGACTCATCTCTGATCTGGAGGATGGTGCTACAGGGGAGATCTGTGAGCCTTGCCAGATGGAAAAGTAGAGAAGAGTTCAGTTCACCATCAGTACAGCCCGGAGTGCAGCCCCTCTGGAGTTAGTACACACGGTTGTGTGGGGACTAGCCCCAGTTTTAGGTAGGAATGGGGCCAGATACTTCATGACCCTGATTGATGATTTCTCAAGGAAGCTCTGGATTTACTTCATGAGAGAGAAGTCAGAGGTCTTCACCAAGTTCAAGATCTGGAGAGCGGAGGTGGAGAAGGAGCAGGGGAGGAGCGTGAAGTGTCTGAGGTCAGACAATGGCGGAGAGTACACCAGTAGAGAGTTCCAGGACTACTGTGAGGAGTGTGGGATCAGAAGATACTTCTCAGTTAGGAGGACTCCACAGCAGAATGGGGTGGCCGAGAGGATGAACAGAACACTTTTGGAAAAGGCATGGTGCATGAGGCTGCAGGCAGGGCTTCCAAAGGAGTTCTGGGTTGACACAGTAGACGTAGTGGGTTACTTGGTCAATCAGTCACCTCACACCAGGTTGGATGGCAGGCTTCCAAAGGAGGTGTGGTCTGGGAGGATAGTTGGGCTGGGCCATCTATGGGTATTTGGGTGCACGGCCTATGTGCACATTGGAGCTGGTGAGTGGAGCAAGCTAGATACCAGATCACGCAAGGTGGTGTTTCTAGGCTATCCATGAGGAGTCAAGGGATACAGGCTGTGGGATCCCTTGGAAAAGAAGGTCATCATTAGTCAGAATGTGACTTTTGATGAGGAGTCAGTCCTACGGAGGCGAGCAGGCATGGAGGAGCAGCAGGTGCAGGAGGAGGTCCAGCAGGGCACTGCTGGACAACTTACGTCTTTTATTTTGCCTCTTGCAAGTACTACTGGAGGACATGACATTCAGGTGGAGCACCTACCTAAGGTGTCTCCACAGGTGGAGAGGACTCAGATGGATGATCGAGGTAGAGAGGTCCAGCAGGAGCAAGCTGGATCGAGGACTGATATCAGTGTTGCCCTACACAAGCCCAAGAGGACCATCAGGCAACCGGACCGATATGGCTTCGAGGAGACGCTGTCATATGCCCTGGTGACAGCGAATGGAGACCCATATACGTATCAGGAGGCTATTGAGAGTCAGGACAGAGAGCGGTGGGTCCAGGCGATATCCGAGGAGATGCAGTCTCTCTATCAGAACCAGACGTGGTGATTGGTGCAGTTGCCATAGGCGAAGAGGCCCATTAGCTGCAAATGGGTCTATAGTCGCAAGGACAGAGTGGAGCTGGTTGAGGCCTTGGGACACCAAGGTAGAGATTGTTATGATCCAGGTGGTGTGCCCAAGGCCCAGGGGACCAAGGCTAAGGCCAAGGTCCATCATTCATGAGGGCTTCATGGAGGCTCTAGGGCTAGTTGGGCCCTAGGTTGAAAGGCTGTGGGCCTTTCGGGTTCTTGAGGTCTAGGTTATGTGGGCCTCAAGAGACCAACTCTTTATTGGCCAGGTCTGGACCCAGGATAGGTGAGATTAGGTCGAGTCATGGGTGTACATGGGCTTGGGTTAACCTAATCTCCCATAGAGTTGGTCAAGGGAGTTTTGGGTTTGGGTCACTTGACCCGGTGTTTATATATACATGTACTTGTATAGTTTTGATAAAACCAAGAAAATAGACAACTCTTTCTCCCAAGTCTCTCTCTCTCTTCTCCCTCTCTCTCCAGCAATCTTCCATGCACCAGGAGCAAGAAACCCTAGGGTTTCTTGCCGCCAGTCCATAAAAGGAAACAAAGGAAGGGAGGCGCAAGCCCCTTCCCCCTTGCAGCCACCTACCAGATCTGCTCTCCCCCTCTTGTAGGTGCCCAAACACTAGGTCTAGGACCTAAAATCTCTTGAGAAGAGGTTGGTACAAGTCCCTCTCAGATCTGGAGTTGATCTGAGGTCGTTTGAGGCATGGGTGAGATCTCCATCAATAGATCTACAAGAAAGGCTGCAGCAGGACAGATCTGCAAGGTCTGTCTCCATCTATCTTCTTCCCCATCTAGAATGCCCTGATTAGAGATCTATGAATTGAAAGACCTCAGTCCAGGTCTGATCTGATTGGGTACCAGATCTTAAATTTTTTAGAGGTAGTTTCAGAGGCGTCCTTCATCTGAAACGAAAGGCTGACGAAGAAGACAACAACCAGGCTGATTTCGTCAAGGGCCTTGGATCGTGTCCAGACGACTCCAGATCTATTTGTTGCTGGTTCTGCTGCACCCAAGGTCCGTGGGAGGAGCCGGGATCATGCTCCAATACTCTGGACTTTTGATTCTCCTTCTTTAGGACCCTTACAACCCTTGTTAGGACCAGATAAGGCTTTGTCTTAAATCCCAAAGCCTTGTCTTAAACCCAAAGCCTTGTCCTAAAACTGAGATAGGTTGTAAGAAAGAAAAGAGAGCAACAGGAGAGAAATTGGAAACCTCTCTTCGATTCATTGGATACCAGCACCCCAGCCTATTTATAGCCACCAGAGGGATGCCAAAAGAGAGGGACATGTCTTATCCAAAAGGCATATCTGATCTGATTATCAGAGATAAGTGTTCCTTCAAGCAGAAGGACTCTTATCCATGATACATTGATCAGCATCCTGCTCTGCGCGTATGCAACCAAAGAAGGAATGTTTTCACATCTCTTCTCAAATCAAAAAAAATTTCAAAAATCCATGTGGATTTAGGATTCAATCTAGATTCTAAAAAATTAAAAATGGTAATAAAATTCTCATGGAAGGATGCTATCTTTGCACCTCTTCACGTAAGTGCTGATCACCATACGCACAAGCATCAGGACCAACTTATGGCATCCATTTGGCATCCAGATAAGTTTGGAAAAATTCTAGAAAAATTATAAAACATAGCTTATCAAATGTAAAATGTTATCATTAAAAATAATTCTAATCTGAAAGTATTTGATAGGGAAAAAAACTCTCCAAATCATAGAGAGATGCGATGCTTCTGCACGCACATGCGAGACATCCTTCTTTTTCTAATTTTTTCTCTTCTTCAAAAATTTTAGAAAAAATATATCTCATACTTTGAGATGTGTACTAGAGGATGGAGGGTGATGTGAGCTACACACATAATTTTAGTCCCACAAAAAAAATATTTTTTCTTCTGCCCAAGCCAACACTTGTATGCAGAACTTGTTTTGCACCAAGAGTCCACCACAACTTGGACTCTTCATAATTGGTGTTAACATGGGATGTGGTGCCCCAATTTGGACTGCTTCCAGGTGATATGACCTGACCCAAATATCTACCAAATTAGACTAGCTAATTAGCAAGGGATGGGATCAAATTGGTCTCCAAAGTAGCAAGCGTTTCCACACGTGCTAGCATGCTTACCAGAACCCTGATTGAATCCAAAATTCCAATCAACCTTTTTCAAAAGGGTCCTTGGACAATTTCTATATGTGTATGATCCATTGGGTTTCACATCTAGTTGATAGTAGGTCCAGGTATAAGTTTATCAAATTTGATTAGATTTCAATCTAATCAATTTTGGTCCAATCGAGCTAACCCGAGTTCAATAATTAGAATTATTTCTAATTGGCAATCGAATTAAACTCTTTAATTTGGTCAAAAATCTACAAGTCAAGATTGATGTCTAGCAATGTATCATAACTATCCAGAAGATGTGAAATTTGATGAAAATACCAAATCTATCCTTCAATGGCAAATTACCATGCAATTCAATCCTTCGATCGTCCTTGCATCCTGAATATGTTCATGAGTATGGAATCATGTCAAACTCAAACACATATTTATATCGATTTTCAATTAATCAATAATGACTCCAATGAAGAAGTATTAGAAACTCTTTCTAATCTCCTTCTTACTTTTGACCAAAAGATTTTTCTGAGTCATCTAAGATTGAGAATACACAGGATACGATCTCCTCTTACTAGGAGTGATCGATTCCATATTAACCTACTCACAACCTTTATACACACTCCACCATATCCAGAACACCCCGTACATATCTTAATGTCATGCCTGGGTATGAACCAAAATATGGGTTCATGTGCACAAGATTCTATGATGGTTTCAGGTCTAAGGATCACTTATACAACTCTCACTTAGAGAACCATCTTTGACATGCAAATAAGGCTTCTATTAGATGTTCTCTTTCATCAAGTCAATTCAGTGGACTCATTTCTCAAATAAGCACCCACATCCTTGTATTAGTGTCTCACACAAGTGGCTAGTGAGATCTGCCACCCTCTCCATTGAGCATACATAGGATGTGCCAGTCTATCTGGAACATTGATCCCTGACTCAATGCTCCTATGACCAAGAATATTTAAGATTAGGATTTTAGGATTTTAGGTCTCACTAGCATGACCCATTCATATCTTCTAAAACCATTATCCTAATCTTTGGGGTTCATCATAATCTTAGATATATTAAGATGCAGCTAATATGATGAATCAATACCTCAAATAATAAATGTCATTTTCTGAGTTGGAAAATTTTAAAGAAAGTCCCATCGCAACATACTTAAATTGGCTTATAGGGCACTCTTCTTTCAATCTCCCACTTGCACTAAAGTCAATCACCTTTGTATCTCATACAAGTAAGATGGCGATCATATAGCTACTGTGGTATGATCTTAATGAATAGATCTTCTATATTGTTCTTTCTGTCTACTCATTTAAAGACGACATCTTATCTTTAACGAGATGGAAATGTCTGCGGATGTGCTTGGATCTATAATGAGACTTAGGTTCCTTATTTTGAATAACGGTCCCAGTGTTATGAAAATAGAGTGACACCGATCATTCAATCTTAAGAATGACTCTTAAATCCATGATGAGTTTCTTCACCCAGATAGCTTCCTTAATGGCTTCACTAGCAGCAACATACTCTGGCTCAGTAGTTGAGTCAGTTACTATCTGCTATTTGGAACTCTTCCAACTCACTGTCCCATTAATTAGGATAAATATATACCCTGATATTGACTTGCTATCATCTGCTTTCTAATGATCCTTCCTTAGATCAGCCTGAAATCTACTAACTATGCCCAAAGCATAAGCTACATCAGGCTTGGTACATAGCATGGCATACATAATTGATCCCACAGCCGAAGCATAAGAGATTTCATTCATCCTTTTCCTCTCTTCTGGTGTCTTTAAGACATATTTTCTTAAAGACATGTATACCATAACTTACAGACAAGTAATCTTTCTTACTTGCCTCCATATTAAATCTCTTTAATATGAGGTCTATGTACCGTGACTGGGATAAGCCTAATATCCTTTTAGATCTATCTCTATAGATCTTTATACCCAGTATATAGGATGCTTCACCCTAGTCTTTTATGAAAAACTTATTTGATAGCCAAGTTTTGACTGATTGCATCATTGGGATATCATTCCCAATGAGCAGTATGTCACCGATATACAAAACCAAGAAGACAATAACACTCCCACTTGTCTTCTTATATACACATGATTCATCTGTATTTTTGATAAAGCCAAACTCTTTGACTGTCATATCAAATCGGATGTTCCAACTCCTCAAAATCTGGTTCGATCCATAGATGGATCTCGTTAGCCTGCATACTTGATTTGCTCTCTCACTTGAGACAAATCTCTCTGGCTGAGTCATATAGACCTCTTCCTCTAGATTACTATTGAAAATCGATCTTGACATCCATCTATCAGATTTCATAATCGTAGTATGCTGCTATAGCAAGCAAAATTCAGACGAACTTGAGCATAGCCACTAGTGAGAAGGTTTCATCATAGTCAATTCCTTACCTTTGACTGAAACCCTTCGTCACTAACTTAACTTTGTAGGTTTCTACTTAGCCATCTACTCTGTTCTTCCTTTTAAAGATCCACTTGCACCCTATTGGGGTCACACCCTCAGGTGCATCAACCAAGGTCTACACTTGATTGGTATTCATCGAGTCCATCTCAGATTTCATAGCTTTTAGTTATCTGTTTGAGTCTCTATTCGTAACAGTTTCCGAATAGGTCAGTGGATCAACATTCTAAATGATGTTGATAGAATTGTTATTCTCAATGATAAAATTATATCTTAGAGATGCTTGATGCACTCTATCTGACCTTCGGAGAAGAGGTGTGTATAGTGGATGTACCTCATCCTTGGGTACTTTTGATTGAGGATCTTCTTATGGTCCAACCACTGGTATTTCTAGATCGATTTATAGATCATGAACTTTCATAAATTCAATATTCTTCCCACTGCCTCTTTCTTGGATAAATTCATGTTTCAAGAAAGTGGCGTGCCTACTAACAAACATCTTTTATTCAGTAGGATGGTTGAAATAGTATCCATTAATTTTCTTAAGATACTCTACAAACCTACACTTGTCTGATCTAGCATTAAGCTTATGTCCAAAAATATTTTTGACATAAGTGAGACAGCCCAAAGTCTTAAGATATTTAATATTAAGCTTCCTTCCATTCCATATCTCATATGGAGTGCTTGCAACAGACTTTGAAGGTATTCTGTTTAATATATATGTGGCAGTCTCTAGGGCATTATCCCTAAAAAGATATTGGGAGATCAATGAAGCATATTATGGACCACATCATATTCATCACAGTATGATTTCTCCTTTCTGCTACACCATTTAACTGAGGCGTATTAGGAGGGATCCATTCAGAGAGAATACTTTTACTTTTAAGATGATCAAGAAATTCAATGGATAAGTATTCTCCACCTCGATCAGATCGAAGAAGCTTTGATACTTTTTTCAGTTTGTTTCTCAACCATACCTTGATACTCTTTGAACTTATCAAAAGCTTCGAATTTATATTTCATAAGATACATATATCCGAACCTTAATAAATCATCTGTAAAGATAATAAAATAGGAGTATCTTCTTCTGGCCTGAGTTGTTATCAGTCCATATATATCTATATGTACTAGAGCTAACAACTCACTTGTCCTCTCTCTATATTAAGAAAATGGAGTCTTGGTCATCTTACCCATGAGACAAGATTTATAAGTCCCCAATGATTCATAATCATTTGGATCAAAGAATTCTTCTTTGTATAACTTGTTTATCCTTAACTCACTAATATGACCAAGGCGACAATGCTAGAGATATGTGACATTCATATTTTTTTTCTTTTTTTTTCATATTTTTTTTATATAAAAAATATTTTATTGAGTGTAAGAATTAAAATATTGTTATCAATATAACCACTACCATAAAATTCATTAGAAAAAAAAATGGAGTATCCATTTTCTATTAGCTTTATTTCATAACCTTGTTTTAATAACAAAGGTATAGAAATAATATTTCTAATGACCTTTGGCATGAATAACAGTCTTTAAATTCTAAAGTTTTGCTCGAAAGTAAATCAAGCATACAGGTTCCCATAGCCTCTGCGCTAATGGACTCTCCACTTGCATCATAAAACTTGAGATTACCTCTTTTTAGATCTTTGATATTCTGTAGTTACAGTAACAAACTACAAAAGTACGATCCACAAGTGGTATACAATATCCAAATATCAGAGTCTGAATCACTCAATTAAAAAATAGGTCTGTATCATATACACACCTTTTGGTGTTACACTTGCACCCTACTTCAATCTTACAAGATTATTCTTGCAATTATACTCCTAATTTTTAAATTTGCCACAAATCATATCCATACGGATATCATTACCTTCTCATTATTACTGACCAATCTAAGGTCAAAAATATCCAGAATATCGGAGTTCTTTTCTGATATAAACTTAATTTATAAGTTTCTCAACCAATCCACATAGTTGTATCGATCAACATAGTTTTATTTATTATATCATGAGGTGAAACTAAAGAAGCCATAATGTAGACTTAAATCTACATAAAATAATAGTATAAGCAGACTACTCATGTTTGACGTGCATAACTAGATGAGGATTTTTAAAACTAGTTATGTCTCCCACTATTTTATCAGATACCATAGCCTTCTCCTATGGTAAACGAGATATATTTTATATTTATCTTAGTGAAATTGAGACCCTAATTCCTTATAATGATCTTGTGTTAACACAACAAACCCTTATGAGTTTATAGGTAAGAAACTCTTTCCAATTACATCTCATGCAATTCTCAATATTTTATCTTGGCCTCTAAAATATTATTAGTCTTGTATTAACACAACAAGCTATAATATTTTAGTTAAGTAAGATCCTTCATTTCAATACAGTCAAAATCAAATATAATTGCCCTTGTGTTAGCACAACAAAGCAGTATATCCAAAATTGCCGTAAGCATCTTTTATGCACCAGGATTATGTTATATCAATCCTTGTTGCTCCTAGATTGATTTTGATGATTACAAAGCAGATTGAAGGGATACAAATAATTTTAAATTAAAAAAGTCCTTATGCTCTTCAAGGGCAAAATCATAATTTTACTAAAATCCTAATTTGATAGTATCATTTGGTAGAACAAATGATTAGTAATCTATTGGTGAAAATTTTATTGTGTTTGGACTTATATTTTTGAAGTTATGAAGGTTTGAAGTGCATGAGTCGACTCATGAGTCAACTCATGGCACTATGAGCTGATTGGCACGCAAAAATTCCCCTTGGCACGCTAGTTTTCTGGCTTGGCACGACCTGTGAGTCGACTCATGAGTCGACCCACAAGACATGAGTCGACTCATGAGTCGACCCCTGCTGATTTGAGCCAAGAATTTCCAGAAACTCATTCTCTGGTCTTTGCAATAGAAGTCGACTCATGAGTCGACTCCTGATGCATGAGTCGACTCATGAGTCGACCCCTGCGACGGAAAATATCAGCAACGACTATTTTTTTTGCCCATTTTAATTGCCTTTTATGCTTCCTAAAATTGCTCTAACGGCTTTTTATCTGCCTAAATTGTTTTCTCTTGCTTCTAATGCTATAAAATGTTTGAAATGGTGAAAGAAATTGCAGATTAAATAGCAGATCAAATTGCAGAGAAAAGAAGAGCAATCGGCAGATCAAACGAGAGATCAAATTCATTGAGAGGATCCACGATTTTTTTTGAGAGAAAAAAAAAGAGGATCCAAAATCCACACGAGAGATTGTGAAAGAGATTCAAGAGCTTTCAAAGAGAGGATTTGTCACGCCTATTGTTTCAACCTTGATCTAGAGATCCTTCAAAGCTTTCAAGAGATCTTCAATCAACGATCATCCTCTTCTCAAGCATTCGTTCAAGCGTTCATCCATTTTGAGAAAATTCAAAAAGGGGTTCTTCATTTGAGTAAAGTTTTTATCGTTATATTCGCTCATTTAAGGAGCTGTTATTGTATTAATTTGTGCTCTAAATTTTCTTACTCTTGTAAGTAATTGTTCTTGTTTTTGGAGGATTTCCAAAACAAGGAAAGGTTGATCCGAACCTGAAATTGGAGTATTTTGGATTTATTTGTACCCGGAAAATAAGTGATCTAGCTTGAGATAGCTAGTGTCGGAGTTTCCGACATTTTGTATTCAGGTTGAATACAAGCATAATGGATTGAAATTCTCAAGTAGGAGCTTGGGGAGTGGACGTAGGTGCAAGGTTGGCACCGAACCACTATAAATCCTTGTGTTTGTGGTGTGCTTTATCGCTTCACTTTATTTCTTTATTATATCCTTGCATTCCTGCTTTAGGTAATTAATATTGAATTAAAATCTTTGTCTTGTTCATCATAAGTAATTAATTAAGTCCAAAATTTTTAGAAACCCAATTCACCCCCCCTCTTGGGTTGCATAGCTGGGCAACAAGTGGTATCAGAGCCCAGTGCTCTAGTCCTTCTTTGATCTAACAATCAAAGAGCCAAAGATCTATGGCAACCCATGTCGGTACTTCTCTAGCCGAGGGGCAATCTACAAACCGACCTCCACTTTTCAATGGGTCTAATTACACCTATTGGAAAGCTCGGATGAAGATATTCATACAAGCACTTGACTATGATATGTGGAGTATCATAGTGAACGGTCCTCACACACCCACCAAGATTATAGATGGTGAGGAGTCAACCAAACCTGAAAAAGAATGGGATGAGGTTGACAAGAAATTGGCATAATTAAATGCCAAAGCCATGAATGTTCTTTATTGTGCACTAGATGCAAGTGAATTTAATCGCATTTCTACTTGTGCATCTGCTAAAGAAATATGGGATAGGTTAGAAGTAACTCATGAGGGAACAAATCAAGTAAAAGAGTCTAAAATAAACATGCTTGTACATAAATATGAATTGTTTAAAATAGAACATGATGAGTCCATAACTGCTATGTTTACTCGTTTTACTGATATAATTAATGGTTTGAAGAGTCTTGGCAAATCTTATACTAACAGTGAACTTGTAAGGAAGATTCTCAGGTCACTGCCAAGAACTTGAGAAGCCAAGGTGACTGCCATCCAAGAAGCAAAGGACTTGAACACTCTACCTCTAGAAGAGCTTCTTGGATCCTTGATGACTCATGAACTTAGCATGAAGCAACATCAAGAGGATGAAGTCAAAAAGAAAAGAACCATTGCCCTCAAATCCACAACTTCGTCTGATTATGAAACGGATGACTCTGAAGATGAAGAACAGGATGAAGAGATGGCACTCATCACCCGGAAATTTAAGAAGTTTCTAAGAAAAAGGAAACAGGGGATGAGAAAGAAATTCACAAAAGGGGAACAAAGCAAAGAAAAAGAGAAAGATCAACCCCTTATATGCTACGAGTGCAAGAAGCCGGGATATTTCAGATCCGAATGTCCACAACTGAAGAAAGGTCCAAAGAAGTTCAAAAAGAAGGCAATGATGGCTACTTGGAGTGCGAGTGATGACTCAAGCTCTGACGAGGATTTGTGCCTGATGGCACACGAAAATGAGGTAACTTCTGAATCCACTAGTGAATTTACTTTTGAAGAATTGCATGAAGCATTCTATGATTCAATTGATGAATTAAAGAAACTAGGGAAGAAAAACAAAGAACTGAAATTGGAAAATCAGTCCTTAGTAAAACAAGCTGAAAACCTTTCAATTGAAGAATTCACATTGATTAAAGAAAATCAAAACTTTAAGGATGAAATTAACAAGCTGAAATCTATAGTAGATAAGTTCACCTTAAGTTCAAACAAACTAAATATGATCCTTGATAATCAGAAAGCTATATATGATAAGGCTGGACTTGGCTATAAACCCCTGAAGAAACAAAAATTTCTGAAGGATATTTATGTAAATTATTCAAGTAACAAGTCTACAAATATTACTTGTTTCAAATGTGGAAGAATAGGACATAAATCATACACATGTCTTATTAACAAATATGCAAACACAAAGAAAATATGGGTTCCAAAAGGAACCATCTTGACTAACCTAAAAGGACCCAAGAAAGCTTGGGTACCTAAGATAGAAACTTGACCTTTGCTTGCAGGTGTGTCTAGCATCCCAAGAAGGAAACAGAAAATGGTATCTTGACAGTGGATGCTCGAGACACATGACTGGTGATGAATCACAATTCATCACGCTTGATGCTAAGGATGGAGGGATGGTCACCTTTGGAGATAATGGCAAAGGAAAGATCATCGGGATAGGTAACATTGGTATCACTCCCTCCAAATACATTGAGAATGTTTTATTAGTTAAAGGTTTAAAGCATAACTTACTTAGCATTAGTCAATTCTGTGATAAAGGGTATAAAGTAGTTTTTGAATCATCTGTTTGCATTGTGACTAGTCCTATTAACGATGGCTTTAAATTTATAGGACATAGGCATGGCAATGTTTATATGGTAGATTTGAATGATTTAGCCAAATTAGACATGCAATGCCTAGTATCCTTGAATGCTAAAATTAATGAGACTAGTTGGCTGTGGCATCGTAGACTTGCACATATTAGCATGCATTCTCTTTCAAAATTAATTAAGAAAGATTTAGTCCATGGTTTGCCAAAACTGAATTTTGAAAAGGATAGAATTTATGATGCATGCCAATTAGGTAAACAAACTAGAGTCTCATTTAAATCCAAAAATACTGTTTCAACTTCTAGACCTTTAGAGCTTTTACATATGGACTTATTTGGACCAACAAGAACCACTAGTCTAGGAGGAAAATGATATGGATTTGTAATAATAGATGATTACTCTCGTTTTACTTGGGTTTTCTTTTTGACACACAAAAATGAAACTTTTCAGATTTTCACTAAATTTCACCGAAAAGTCACTAATGAAAAAGGGTTTTCAATTCAAAATATTAGAAGTGATCATGGAACTGAATTTGAAAATCAAGATTTTGAAAATTTTTGTGATGAAAAAGGAATAGGCCATAACTTCTCTGCTCCTAGGACACCCCAACAAAATGGGGTAGTTGAAAGGAAAAACAGA
>NC_025993.2:56395242-56535319 GCF_000442705.2 Elaeis guineensis
TAATTGGCTAGAAAAGTGTTAAGATTAGTGGGAGTCCCCCCATTGCTTTTCTTTGACACCAATAAAAGTAGCTAGATCAGCAACGGACTGTTGCTCCTAGATTGATTTTGATGATTACAAAGCAGATTGAAGGGATACAAATAATTTTAAAATGAAAAAGTCCTTATGCTCTTCAAGGGCAAAATCATAATTTCACTAAAATTTTGATTTGATAGTATCATTTGATAGAACAAATGATTTGTAAACTATTGGTGAAAATTTCATTGTATTTGGACTTATATTTTTAAAGTTATGAAGGTTTGAAGTGCATGAGTCGACTCATGAGTCAACTCATGGCACTGTGAGCTGATTGGCACGCAAAAAATTTCCATGGCACGCTGGATTTTTGACTTGGCACAACCTGTGAGTCGACTCATGAGTCGACCCACAAGGCATGAGTCGACTCATGAGTCGACCTCTGCTGATTTGAGCCAAAAAATCCAGAAATCAGACCTTCTGGTCTGTGCAACAGAAGTCGACTCATGAGTCGACTCCTGATGCATGAGTCGACTCATGAGTCGACCCCTGCGACGGAAAATATCAGCAACGGCTATTTTTTTACAATTTTAATTGCCATTTATGCTTCCTAAAATTGCTCTAACGGCTCTTTATCTACCTAAATTGTTTTCTCTTGCTTCTAATGCTACAAAATGCTTGAAATGGTGAAAGAAATTGCAGTTTAAATAGCAGATCAAATTGGAGAGAAAAAAAAGAAGATCAATCGGTAGATCAAAGAGAGAAGAACAGAAGAGAGGATCCAAAATTTGCAAGAAAAAGCCTGAGATCAACGAAAAATCCAAAAAGAAAAAGAGAGAGGATCCACAATATACCAGAGAGAGTGTGAAAGAGAAAAGCAAGAGCTTTCAAGGAGAGAATCCTTCACACCTATTGTTTCAACCTTGATCTAGAGATCATTTCAAAGCTTTCAAGAGATCTTCAATCAACAATCAACCTCTTCTCAAGCATTCAAGCGTTCATCCACTTTGAGAAAATCCGAAAAAGGGGTTCTTCATTTGAGTAAAGCTTTTATTGTTATATTCGCTCATTTAAGGAGCTGTTATTGTATTAATCTGTGCTCAAAATTTTCTAACTCTTTGTGAGTTTTTGTTCTTATTTTTGGAGGATTTCCAAAATAAGGAAAGGTTAATCCGAACCTGAAATCAGAGTGTTTTGGATTTATTTGTACCCGGGAAATAAGTGATCTAGCTTGGGATAGCTAGTGTCAGAGTTTCCGACGTTTTGTATTCGGGTTGAATACAAAGGATAGTGGATTGAAATTCCCAAGTAGGATCTTGGGGAGTGGATGTAGGTGCAAGGTTAGCACCGAACCACTATAAATCCTTGTGTTTGTGGTGTGCTTTATCGCTTTATCTTATTTCTTTATTATATCCTTGTAATACTGCTTTAGGTAATTAATATTGATTTAAAGTCTTTGTTTTGTTCTTCATAAGTAATCTGTTGGGCTTAAAATTTTTTAGAAACCCAATTCACCCCCCCTCTTGGGTTGCATAGCTGGGCAACAAGTGGTATCAGAGCCGGTGCTCTAGCCCTTCTTTGATCTAACAATCAAAGAGCCAAAGATCTATGGCAACCCATGTCGGTACTTCTCTAGCCGAGGGGCAATCTACAAACCGACCTCCACTTTTCAATGGGTCTAATTACACCTATTGGAAAGCTCGGATGAAGATATTCATACAAGCACTCGACTATGATATGTGGAGTATCATAGTGAACGGTCCTCACACACCCACCAAGATTATAGATGGTGAGGAGTCAACCAAACCCGAAAAAGAATGGGATGAGGTTGACAAGAAATTGGCACAATTAAATGCCAAAGCCATGAATGTCCTTTATTGTGCATTAGATGCAAGTGAATTTAATCGCATTTCTACTTGTGCATCTGCTAAAGAAATATGGGATAGGTTAGAAGTAACCCATGAGGGAACAAATCAAGTAAAAGAGTCTAAAATAAACATGCTTGTACATAAATATGAATTGTTCAAAATAGAGCATGATGAGTCCATAACTGCTATATTTACTCGTTTTACTGATATAATCAATGGTTTAAAGAGTCTTGGCAAATCTTATACTAACAGTGAACTTGTAAGGAAGATTCTCAGGTCACTGCCAAGAACTTGGGAAGCCAAGGTGACTGCCATCCAAGAAGCAAAGGACTTGAACACTCTACCTCTTGAAGAGCTTCTTGGATCCTTGATGACTCATAAACTTAGCATGAAGCAACATCAAGAGGATGAAATCAAAAAGAAAAGAACCATTTCCCTCAAATCCATAACTTCGCCTGATTATGAAATGGATGAATCTGAAGATGAAGAACAGGATGAAGAGATGGCTCTCATCACCCGGAAATTTAAGAAATTTCTAAGAAAAAGGAAACAGGGGATGAGAAAAAAATTCACAAAAGGGGATCAAAGCAAAGAAAAGGAGAAAGATCAACCCCCTATATGCTACGAGTGCAAGAAGCCAGGACATTTCAGATCCGAATGTCCACAATTGAAGAAAGGTCCAAAGAAGTTCAAAAAGAAGGCAATGATGGCGACCTGGAGTGCGAGTGATGACTCAAGCTCCGACGAGGAAACCTCAACAGAACAAGCCAATCTGTGCCTGATGGCACATGAAAATGAGGTGTGTCTAGCATCCCAAGAAGGAAACAGGAAATGGTATCTTGACAGTGGATGCTCGAGACACATGACTGGTGATGAATCACAATTCATCACGCTTGATGCTAAGGATGGAGGGATGGTCACCTTTGGAGATAATGGCAAAGGAAAGATCATCGGGATAGGTAACATTGGTATCACTCCCTCCAAATACATTGAGAATATTTTATTAGTTAAAGGTTTAAAGCATAACTTACTTAGCATTAGTCAATTCTGTGATAAAGGATATAAAGTAAGTTTTGAATCATCTGTTTGCATTGTGACGAGTCCTATTAACGATGGTATTAAATTTATAGGACATAGGCATGGCAATGTTTATATGGTAGACTTGAATGATTTAACTAAATTAGACATGCAATGCCTAGTTTCCTTAAATGCTAAAATAAATGAGACTAGTTGGCTGTGGCATCGTAGACTTGCACACATTAGCATGCATTCTCTCTCAAAATTAATTAAAAAGGATTTAGTTCGCGGTTTGCCAAAACTGAACTTTGAAAAGGATAGATTTTGTGATGCATGCCAATTAGGTAAACAAACTAGAGTATCATTTAAATCCAAAAATACTGTTTCAACTTCTAGACCTTTAGAGCTCTTACATATGGATTTATTTGGACCAACTAGAACCACTAGTCTAGGAGAAAAATGATATAGATTTGTAATAATAGATGATTACTCTCGTTTTACTTGGGTTTTCTTTTTAGCTCACAAAAATGAAACTTTTCAAATTTTCACGAAATTTCATCGAAAAGTCACTAATAAAAAAGGGTTTTCAATTCAAAATATTAGAAGTGATCATGGAACAGAATTTGAAAATCATGACTTTGAAAATTTTTTTGATGAAAATGGAATTGGCCATAACTTCTCTGCTCATAGGACACCCCAACAGAATGGGATAGTTGAAAGAAAAAATAGAACCTTAGAAGAAATGGCCCGTACCATGCTTTGTGAAAGCAACCTTTCAAGATATTTTTGGGCAGAAGCTATTAACACAGCATGTTACATTTTAAATCATGCTTTAATTAGATAATTTTTAAAGAAAACCCCCTATGAACTTTGGAAAGGAAGAAAACCAAATATTGCATATTTTCATATTTTTGGTTGCCGATGTTTTGTATTAAATAATGGCAAAGAAAAACTTGGTAAATTTGATGCAAAATCAGATGAAGCAATCTTTCTAGGTTACTCCTCCACTAGTAAAACATTTAGAGTGTTCAACAAAAGAACTTTAGTAGTTGAGGAGTCCATACATGTTGTCTTTGATGAATCTAACGATCTTCCTTCAAGGAAGAATGAGGGTGTTGATGATGCAGATCCACTAATAGAAGGTATAAAGGAGATCACTCTGAAAGATTCAGCAACTCCAGAAGATAAGGATCAAGAAGACAAACAAAATGAGAAAGGTGAAGAAATTCAAGAACAACCTCAAGGTACAAATGACTTACCCAAGGAATGGAGGTATGTTCACAACCACCCTAAGGAGTTAATTATCGGTGATCCTATGCATGGGGTAAAAACCCGTTCTTCACTTAGAGATGTACTTAATCATTGTGCATTTGTATCTC
Organism: Elaeis guineensis; assembly: GCF_000442705.2. NCBI lineage: Eukaryota > Viridiplantae > Streptophyta > Magnoliopsida > Arecales > Arecaceae > Elaeis > Elaeis guineensis. The sequence continues at coordinate 56,399,522 of NC_025993.2, forward strand.
AACTTGAACCTAAAACTTTTGAAGAAGCTGAAAATGATCATAACTGGATTAATGCTATGCAAGAAGAACTTAATCAATTTGAAAGAAATAATGTTTGGACCTTAGTAACAAGACCTAAAGATTATTCAATAATTGGCACAAAATGGGTCTTTAGAAACAAATTAGATGAGCATGGAAATGTAATTAGAAATAAAGCAAGACTGGTTGCTAAGGGATATAATCAAGAAGAAGGAATTGATTTTGACGAAACCTTTGCACCTGTTGCTAGATTAGAAGCCATTAGACTTCTACTTGCTTATGCTTGCTTTACGAAATTCAAACTATTTCAAATGGATGTTAAAAGTGCATTTTTAAATGGATATATTTCTGAAGAAGTATATGTAGAACAACCCCCTGGATTTGAAAATCATGCTTTTCCCAATCATGTCTTTAGATTAAATAAAGCTTTATATGGTCTAAAACAAGCACCTAGAGCATGGTATGAAAGGCTAAGCAAATTTTTACTAAATAATGGTTTCTCAAGAGGCAATGTAGATACAACCCTATTTATTAAAAAAAACCAAAATGATATGCTAATTATACAAATTTATGTTGATGACATAATTTTTGGGTCTACTAATGAATCCCTTTGTCAAGATTTTGCTAAGCTTATGCAGGGAGAGTTCGAGATGAGCATGATGGGAGAACTCACCTTCTTCCTCGGACTCCAAATCAAACAATCAAAAGAGAGAATCTCCATCACCCAAAGCAAGTACACCAAGGAACTACTCAAAAGATTTGGAATGGAGAACTGCAAACCAATTGGCACACCAATGAGTCCCTCAAGTAAGCTTGACAAGGATGATGAAGGTAAAAGCGTAGACTTAAAATACTATAGAGGTATGATTGGCTCATTATTATATCTAACTGCAAGTAGGCCTGATATCATGTTTAGTGTTTGCTTATGTGCTAGATATCAATCTAATCCTAAGGAATCTCATTTGAATGCTGTTAAAAGAATCCTTAGATACTTAAATGGTACACAAACTATAGGGTTATGGTACTCTAAGGACTCACAAATTAATTTGTTAGGATATTCAGATGCTGATTTTGCTGGATGTAAATTAGATAGAAAAAGCACAAGTGGAACTTGCCAATTTCTTGGAGTTAACCTAATCTCATGGTTTAGCAAGAAACAAAATTCGGTGGCACTGTCTACGGCTGAGGCCGAATACATTGCAGCCGAAAGTTGTTGTGCTCAAATCTTGTGGATTAAGCAACAACTCGAAGATTTTGGAATCAAACTTAATGAAACACCAATAAAATGTGATAATATAAGTGCCATAAATCTATCTAAAAATCCAATACAACACTCAAGATCCAAACATATTGAAATAAGACATCATTTTATAAGAGAACATGTTCAAAACAAAAATGTAATTCTTGAATATGTTTGCACTGAAAATCAATTAGCCGATATCTTTACAAAGGCCCTTAGTGAGGATAGATTCTGTGAAATTAGGAGAAATCTAGGAATTCTAGATCTATTTGCCTAAAATTTCTTAATTTTCAAAGAATTGATTAGAGCTCAATTTTCAACATCCATCCTGGTCCCAAAAGCTCAGATTTATCACTCTAAAAACTTATCATTGAGCAAAATTCCTTCTCCCAAAATTTCGAATTTTTTTGGAATTTATTTGCATTTTTCCTAAATTTTTGAACTTCATGAGTCGACCCCCATGAGTCGACTCAATGGCAAACTTGTAAATCCCACAAACTTCCCACGGGCTCATTGTTTTTAAACGGGAACCCTGTTTGTGAGACGACTCATCTTCTCATCGTCTTCCTTCCGAAAGCCATTCTTTCCAAACTCTTTTTTGCTCCAAATCCAAGGATTTATCTCGAGGCAATTCTCCCTCCTACTCTCCACCAAAAATCGCCTCCTTGGAAAAGAGATTTCTCGTGCTTTCTCGCAATTGCTTGGCGCGGTTGGAACGTGCCCTAGCACTTCACCGAACTTCCAAAATCTACTTCTTTTCTCCACTAAAATTCCTCTTTACTCTCTTGTGATCCCTCCTCCTCTCAATTCAAGTCTTCTTGTCTGCTACTTTATTGGATATGGCTCCAAAGATGAAACTTCCCCAAAGAAGGAAATCAATCCGTGAGCCTGAAGAAGTTGTCCGAAAGAAAAGGCATGCTCAGTCTTCAACTGCTCCCACTTCAGTTTCAGTACCTGCTCAAGGTCTCTCTCAATCCTCCATAAGTCCCAGTGTAAATCCTCTTTCTGATAGAAAAGTAGAAACCGAGAAAAATATAGATTTTCGGTTCTTTGAGAGAGAAGGCTTTACTTTTACTACCAAGATCAAAAATCAAGGATGGGAACTCTATTGCTCTCTTAAGGAAGTCACCTATGTTGACCTTGTTAGAGAGTTCTACCAGAACCTACATTATGGAAACGGGTCAGTGACTTCAACAGTCAAGGGGATTGACATATGCTTGGATTCTAGGATATTGGGAGATATACTTCAGTTGCCTAGTGAAGGATACTCATATATGGAACTCCCAATTAAAGAAGAAGGGATCAGAATTATCTTAGGAGAAGCTTTTTCAGGAAGTTTAAACAAATTGGAAGCAAAGCTATTATCCATTGAGATGAGGGTCCTGCATCAGATTGTAACAAAACTCTTCTTTCCTAGGAGTGGTAGGCATGATCTACTATCTGGCAGAGATGTATGTGTCATGTTTCATATCATCACTCAGACCCCCCTAAACCTCCCTGCACTTATGATAGAGGCCATGAGAGAAACTTTGAACAGATCCAAGGCACACTTGCCTTATGGTATGGCCCTTACTAGAGTATTTAGGAGGTTTGGAGTTAGCTGTGAGGGGGAGACACCTACCAAACTCTCACATGTGGACACTTTCAACCAACACAGCCTGCACCGAATGGAAATTACAAAGACTGTTGGTGGTTGGATCAAGGGCTCTGAAGAAAGAGCTGAGGAGAGAGCTGAGAAAAGAGCTGAAGACAGAACTGAAGGCAGAGTAGAAGAAGAAGGTCCATCTTCTCCTGTACATGACTTCAGGGAAGCATCACCGGATACCCAGTTCATTCCTGATACTGAGGCTGGCCCTTCTGAGTTTACTAGGATGCCCACACCAGTGTATCAGTCAGAGAGCAGAGCACCTCATTCAGAGTTCAGACTGGCTGACGATCAGATCGAGCATATATCTCAGCGTGTGGCTTCTTTGCTGTCTAGCCAGTGGGGTAGTACTTCTTTTGCACCTGGAGCTACCTCTTCTGATCAGACCATTACTCCCCACATCTCCACTATGTTTCAGATGATATCAGATCAGTCCATCAGGATCCAGTAGCTTGAGGACACAGTCTGGAGACTTACTGGCAGAGTTCTTGACTTGCAGGGGCTAGTCCTTGCATTGGCCCATCCCCAGCCATAGGAGTCTACTATTGAGGTCACAGACCTCACTACAGAGGCTGGCAGGCTCAGAGGAGCTCTAGAAGGTGGATATGAATTACTGAGGAAAGAGATCCGAGGATCGAGTGAGCATGCTACCACCCAGTTCACTGCTCTACTTCAATCTGTTTCCAGAGCACTGAACGTACTTGATTCTATCAGACTCATGGTATCAGCCCTAGCATCTCAGCGTTCTCAGCCACCCAGTTCATCTCGTTCTCCTGCTCGTGCCAGAGGCAGATGGGGTAGAGGACGCACTTCTGATCCATCATCTCCTCACCCTATATCTGATGACTCCGATCATTGACTTATCTTGATCTTTACTAGATCCTAGGTGTTAGTGTCTTGTTCTAGGATCTATACCTTGGGGCCATGTATTGACATTTAGCTGGTTGAATTTTATGATATTAATGGAATCATCTTTTACCTATATTTCTACCTCTTTGTAATGATATCGATCATATTTTGGTTATATATTTTCTTCTTGTGGAAATATTGTCTTCTCCTTGTTGTTGTTTGCTGTTGATAATTGCTATATTAAGGGGGAGCAAACATCTGTGAAAAACTCTAAAGGGGAAGAAATTAAAGAATGTTTCAGAAAAAGGAAGAGTTAACTATGTTTGATGATGTCAAAAAGGGGGAGAAATTAAACAAAAACAAAAATTGAAATTAAAAAAAAAAAAAAAAAAAGCAAAACCCTAAATTATGAGAAAAAGGGGGAGAAATTAAAGAAAAACAAAGATTGAAAGATTAAACCAAACTGGAGAAATTAAACAAAAACAAGAATTGAAAGATTAAACCAAACTTGAGAAATTAAACAAAAATTGGAAGATTAAAAAAATATATTGGGAAACAAATATTGGAGAAATTAAACAAAACTTTGAGAAATTTGGTATCAAAATTTGGTATCAGACAGAACTTAAACAAAAAGCCATCCATCAAAAGCAAAATCATAAGTACAATGCAAATAAGTATTTTTTTTATATGCTCTGATATATTTCAAAATTCAAACTTGCTCTGATACATCTTTTGAAATTTTATTTACCTTGATACAACTTAAGAAATTTGATTTACTCTGATACACCCTAAAATTTCTTTTAACTTGCTCTGATACATGATAAAATTTGATCTGATACAGTGTGAAAGTTTCTCTGATATATTATAACATTTGCTCTGATACAGTGTGAAATTTTCTCTGACATTTGCTCTAATACAGTGTGAAATTTTCTCTGATATATTATAAAATTTTCTTGCTCTGATACATTGTAAAATCTTTTCTGATATCATTGTAAAAATTATTTTTCTTGCTCTGATACATTGCAAAAGTTATTTATCTTCTCTTGCTCTGATATATCTTAAACTCAAAATGATCTAATACCCTTTTCAAATCTTTAAGAAAATGGACAAACTATTTTTGCATTTATATTACATGCCAAAAGAATCATACTCTTTTCAAGCATATACACCTATAATGGATTCTTTTGAAATTAATGCATTAACATAAATATTTTTGTTCAAATATTTTGTCATCATCAAAAAGGGGGAGATTGTTGCTCCTAGATTGATTTTGATGATTACAAAGCAGATTGAAGGGATACAAATAATTTTAAAATGAAAAAGTCCTTATGCTCTTCAAGGGCAAAATCATAATTTCACTAAAATTCTGATTTGATAGTATCATTTGATAGAACAAATGATTTGTAAACTATTGGTAAAAATTTCATTATATTTGGACTTATATTTTTGAAGTTATGAAGGTTTGAAGTGCATGAGTCGACTCATGAGTCAACTCATGGCACTGTGAGCTGATTGGCACGCAAAAAATTACCATGGCACGCTGGATTTTTGACTTGGCACGACCTGTGAGTCGACTCATAAGTCGACCTCTGCTGATTTGAGCCAAAAAATCCAGAAATCAGACCTTCTGGTCTGTGCAACAGAAGTCGACTCATGAGTCGACTCCTGATGCATGAGTCGACTCATGAGTCGACCCCTGCGACGGAAAATATCAGCAACGGCTATTTTTTTGCCCATTTTAATTGCCATTTATGCTTCCTAAAATTGCTCTAATGGCTCTTTATCTACCTAAATTATTTTCTCTTGCTTCTAATGCTACAAAATGCTTGAAATGGTGAAAGAAATTACAGTTTAAATAGCAGATCAAATTGGAGAGAAAAAAAAGAAGATCAATCGGTAGATCAAAGAGAGAATAACAGAAGAGAGGATCCGAAATTTGCAGGAAAAAGCCTGAGATCAACGAAAAATCCAAAAAAAAAAAGAGAGAGGATCCACAATATACCAGAGAGAGTGTGAAAGAGAAAAGCAAGAGCTTTCAAGGAGAGAATCCTTCACGCCTATTGTTTCAACCTTGATCTAGAGATCGTTTCAAAGCTTTCAAGAGATCTTCAATCAACAATCAACCTCTTCTCAAGCATTCAAGCGTTCATCCACTTTGAGAAAATCCGAAAAAGGGGTTCTTCATTTGAGTAAAGCTTTTATTGTTATATTCGCTCATTTAAGGAGTTGTTATTGTATTAATCTGTGCTCAAAATTTTCTAACTCTTTGTGAGTTTTTGTTCTTGTTTTTGGAGGATTTCCAAAACAAGGAAAGGTTGATCCAAACCTAAAATCAGAGTGTTTTGGGTTTACTTGTACCCGAGAAATAAGTGATCTAGCTTGGGATAGCTAGTGTCGGAGTTTCCGACATTTTGTATTCGGGTTGAATACAAAGGATAGTGGATTGAAATTCCCAAGTAGGATCTTGGGGAGTGGATGTAGGTGCAAGGTTAGCACCGAACCACTATAAATCTTTGTGTTTGTGGTGTGCTTTATCGCTTTATCTTATTTCTTTATTATATCCTTGCAATACTGCTTTAGGTAATTAATATTGATTTAAAGTCTTTGTTTTGTTCTTCATAAGTAATCTGTTGGGCTTAAAATTTTTTAGAAACCCAATTCACCCCTCCTCTTGGGTTGCATAGCTGGGCAACACGGACCAATTAAATAACCACCGTACTTGAAACACTCCTTAGACACCAATTAATTAATCGATTCAAGAAAATAGATCAGCTTCGGTTCACAACACTATGACTTAATATAATTTTTATGATGGCTTTAATGGTCTCAAACACATCCTAATTCAATCTATCACAAGAATGCACTATAATAGTTGTATCTTAATAATCATAACAACTAATTATGGCATCTTATCATATCTCTAAGATATGAAAGCAGAATCATACAATATGATTATAACTAAATATCTCAAGCATATCATATATGCATGAAGTTCTAATAACATGCATGAATATAAAATACTCTTTTCACGGTTCTTCTTCTTGGAACATCACAGTGGCACCCCTACACGCCATAAGAGTACCCTATTGAATAGGAAGAGAGGGTCTTTGAACCCTACTTGGTCTTATGATCGGACGGCCTGGTGATGAACTCCAATTAGAGTACTAAGCTACTAAGAAAATTTTATACATACATCATGTATTTTATATTTAAAACATATCTCTAAGACATGATAGGGTTTGGATGTTCAATCGGGTTCAACTCTTGACCCCACTTGAACCAAATCAAAACTCATGCTTGATCACAATCAAGATAATAATTTAATATTTGATTCCATAAATCAAGATAGGCTCTGATACCACTGTTGGATTTTGATGGCACAGTGGAAGGGTTAGGTGTTTAAAATTTTCATTCAAAACACTCAATGCACCGGAAGCCCTAATGCCTAGAAACTCTTGACTATAATAATCAAAGCATAATAAATATAAATTAGGATAAGAAGAATACCTGTAGCACTAATCTTAATTTCCATAAGGCATCCAAGTGTCCGCCCTCCAATGGTGATCCACATAAAAATTGAACCAAAGACAGCACTCCTTCTTCACCTTGCTTCAAGAGTTCTAGCCTCTAGAACTCGACTAGCCTCGTACCGGTCAAATTTCTTCAAGAACCTGACCTCACCCTCTTAGAACCTCCTCTAAACTTTTGATTCTCCTTCTTTAGGATCCTTACAACCCTTGTTAGGACCAGATAAGGCTTTGTCTTAAATCTCAAAGCCTTGTCTTAAATCCCAAAGCTTTGTCCTAAAACTAAGATAGGTTGTAAGAAAGAAAAGAGAGCAACAGGAGAGAAATTGGAAACCCATCTTCGATTCATCGGATACCCAGCACCCCGACCTATTTATAGCCACCAGAGGGATGCTAGAAGAGAGGGACATGCCTTATCCAAAAGGCATATCTGATCTGATTATCAGAGATAAGAGTTCCTTTAAGCAGAAGGACTCTTATCCATGATACGTTGATCAGCACTCTGGTCTGCATGCATGCAACCAAAGAAGAGATATTTTCACATCCCTTCTCAAATCAAAAAAATCTTCAAAAATTCTTATGGATTGGGGATTCAATATAGATTCCAGAAAATTAAAAATGGTAATAAAATTCTCATAGAAGGATGATATCCTCGCACCTCTTCACACAAGTGCTGATCACCATGCATGCAAGCATCAGGACCAACTTATGGCATCTGTTTGGCATCCAGATAAGTCTGAAAAAATTCTAGAAAAATTGTCAAACATAAAATATCAAATGTAGAATGTTATCACTAAAAATAATTCTAATCTGAAAGAATTTTATAAAGAGAAGAACTCTCCAAATCATGGAGAGACGTGATGCTTCTACATGTGCGCGTGAGACATCCTTCTTTTTCCAAGTTTTTCTCTTCCCCAAAAATTCTAAAAAAAATATATCTCATGCTTTGAGATACCAGAGGATGGAGGGTGATGTGAGCTGTTACACATAATTTTAGTCCTTAAAAAATAATATTTTTTCTTCTACCCAAGCCAATATTTGTACGCAGAACCTGTTTTACACCAAGAGTCCACCACAACTTGGACTCTTCATAATTGGTGTTAACATAGGATGTGGTGGCCCAGTTTGGACTGCTTCTACGTGATATAATCTGACCCAAATATCTACCAAATTGGGCTAGCTAATTAGCAAGGGATGGGATCAAATTGGTCTCCAAAAGAGCAAGGCTTTTCACACGTGCTAGCATGCTTACCGGAACCCTGATTGAATCAAAAATTCCAATCAACCTTTTTCAAAAGGATCCTTGGCCAATTTTTATATGTGTGTGATCCATTGGGTTTCACATCTAGCTGGTAGTAGGTCTAGATATAAGTTGACCAAATTTGATTAGATTTTAATCTAATCGATTTTGGTCCAATCGAGCTAACCCGAGTTCAATAATTACAATCATTTCTAATTGGCAATCGAATTAAACTCTTTAATTCGGTCAAAAACTTATAAGTCAAGATTGACGTCTAGCAACATATCATGACTACCCAGAAGATGTGAAATTTGGTAGAAATACCAAATCTACCCTTCAGTGGTAAATTATCGTGCAATTCAATCCTTCGATCATCCTTGCACCCTGAATATGTTCATGAGTATGGAATCATGTCAAACTCAAATACATATTCATATCGATTCTCAATTAACCAATAATGACTCCAATGAAGAAGCATTAGAAACTCTTTCTAATCTTCTTCCTGCTTTTGGCCGAAAGACTTTTCTGAGTCATCTAGGATTCAGAATACACAAGATGCGATCTCCTCTTACTAGGAGTGATCGATTCCATATTGACCTACTCACAACCTTCATACACACTCCACCATATCCAGAACATCCCGTACATATCTTAATATCATGCCTGGATATGAACCAAAATATGGATTCATGTGCACAAGATTCCATGGTGGTTTCAGGTCTAAGGATCACTTGCACAACTCTCACTTAGAGAACCATCTTTGACATGCAAATAAGGCTTCCATTAGATGTTCTCTTTCATCGAGTCAATTTAGTGGACTCATTTCTCAAATAAGCACCCACATCTTTGTATTAGTGTCTCACACAAGTGGCTAGTGAGATCTGCCACCCTCTCCATTAAGCATACATAGGATGTGCCAGTCTATCTAAAATATTGATCTCCGACTTAATGCTCCTATGATCAAGAATATTTAAGATTAAGATTTTAGGATTTTAGGTCTCAGTAGCATGAGCCATTCATGTCTCCTAAAACCATTATCCTAATCTTTGGGATTCATCATAATCTTAGATATATTAAGATGCAGCTAATATGATGAATCAATGCCTTAAATAATAAATATCGTTTCATGAGTTGAAAAATTTTAAAGAAAGTCCCATCGCAACATACTTACAATTGGCTTATAGGGCACTCTTCTTTCAGCAAGTACTTAACTATGCCCAAAAGCCTTCCGTCACTGAATTAGAAATTCAGTTAGTCCAGTACCAAAGCACAGTGAGTTGCTTGCAAGTCACTGAGGAGATCTCAGGTCTAAGGGACACTTATACCTATATCCCATCAGAGACATTCTGGATAGCAGAATGCTCTAGAGTTGGTCACGTTCAATAATGATGTATCCTTACATCTCACCTGTATGCCATACCAGGGTCTCTACACACCTTGGTTAAAAGGACAACCAACCCATATGGCCTACGGCGACCTATGCTCGATAGAAGCTGTCATCCTTATTAACAGCATATTATTTGGTCGTGAATAATTTTAAGGACTAATCGATAAATCCTCTCTTTATCGAACTTAAAAAGTCCTAAGGACTTCATCATAACAACAGAGTTCATTAGAAGATGAAAACTTATGATGAAAATACCAAAAATATATTTTATTTATTAACAAATCAATTACAATACTTGGTTGCTCAATTGTCAACAGCTTGACGATTGGCTTTTGGGACCCTTCAAGTGGGCCCGCGAGCCCGCACGGCAATGTAGGTCTCCAGACTTAGTTTTTTTTTAGAGAGAATGTTGACTGCTGCAGAAGAAAGAGATCTCCATAAAAATTATGAAAAAAAGTATTGAAATAAATATAAAAAGCATAAAAATTATGGAAAAAAGTCTTGAAATAGAAATAAAAAGGACGAAGATTAAAAGGGATGCATCACGAGGACTCCACAAGGGGTCATCCATCCTAGTACTACTCTCGCCCAAGCATGCTTAACTTCGGAGCTCTGATGGGATCCGGTGCATTAGTGCTGGCATGATCGCACCCATCATGATCTCTTCAAAATTCTTAGATATAACATAGTGGCCATCACACGCCATCAGCAACCCTCCCACGTCCAGGCATTTCGGGCACCGGACCCTTCAAGTGGACCTGCGAGCCTGCACGGCACTGCCTGTCTCCAGACTCAATTTTTTTTTTAAAAGAAAATATTATCCACGGCAGAAGAAAGAGAACCCCATAAAAATTATAGAAAAAAGTATTGAATTAAAAATAAAATAGATGAAGATTAAAAAGGATGCAACATGAGGACTTCCCAAGAGGTCACCCATTCTTGTACTACTCTCGACCAAGCACGCTTAACTGCAATGTTCTGATGGGATCCGATGTATTAGTACTGGTATGATCATAACTATCATGATCTCTTTGAAATTCATTGATATAACATTGTAGTTGTTGCACGCCATCTATAACCCTCCCACCGTCCTAGCCTATTGGGTACCGGACCCTTCAATTGGGTCCCGCCAGCCCGCACAGCATTGTCGGTCTTCTGACTCAGTTTTTTTTTAGAGAAAATGTTACCTGTGGTAGAAAAAAGAGATCTCCATAAAAATTATGAAAAAAATCTTGAAATAAAAATAAAAAGGATGAAGATTAAAAGGGAGCAACACGAGGACTTCCCAGGGGGTCACCCATCCCAGTACTACTCTCGCCCAAGCACGTTTGACTGCGGAGTATTGATGGGATCCGATGCATTAGTGCTGGGATGATCGCACCCATCAGGATATCTTCAAAATTTGTTGATATAACGTAGCAGCCATTGCACGCCATCTGTAATCCTCCCATCGTCCAGGCCTGCAGGGTACCGGACCCATCAAGTGGGCCCGCGAGCCCGCACAGCACTGTAGGTCTCCAGACTCAGTTTTTATTTTTAGAGAAAACGTTAACCACAGCAGAAGAAAGAGATCTCCATAAAAATAACAGAAAAAACTATTGAAATAAAAATAAAAAGTATAAAAATTATGAAAAAAAGTCTTGAAATAGAAATAAAAAGGACAAAGATTAAAAGGGATGCAACACGAGGACTTCCCTGGGAGTCACCCATCATAGTACAACTCTCACCCAAGCACGCTTAACTACGGAGCTCTGATGGGATCAGGTGCATTAGTGCTGGCATGATCACAACCATCCTGATCTCCTCAAAATTCTTAGATATAATGTAGCGGCCGTTGCACGCCATTAGTAACCCTCCCACGTCCAGTCTTGTCGGGCATCAGACCCTTTAAGTGGATCCCGCGAGCCCGCATGGCACTGCCTGTCTCACCCATCCTAGTACTACTCTCGCCGAAGCACGCCTAACTGTGGAGTTCTGATGGGATCCAGTGCATTAGTACAGGAATGATCACAACCATCACATCTCTTCAAAATTCATTGATATAACGTTGCGGCCGTTGCACTCCATCTGTGACCCTCCCACCATCCTGGCCTATTGGGTATCAGACCCTTCAAGTGGGTCTCGTAAGCCAACACGGTACTGTCGGTCTCCAGAATTAGTTTTTTTTGAGAGAATGTTACCGACGGCAAAAGAAAGACATCTCCATAAAAATTATGAAAAAAAGTCTCGAAATAAAAATAAAAAGAATGAAGATTAAATGGGGTGCAACACGAGGACTTCCCAAGGCATCACCCATCCCAGTACTACACTCGCCCAAGCATGTTTGACTGCGAAGTTCTGATGGGATCCGATGCATTAGTGTTGGTTTGATCGCACCTATCACGATCTCTTTGAAATTTATGAATATAACGTAGCGGCTGTTGCACGCCATCTGTAACCCTCACACCAACCAAGCCTGCAGGGTACCGAACCCTTCAAGTGGGCCTGCGAGCCCACACGGCACTGTAGGTCTCCAGACTCAGTTCTTTTTTTAGAGAGAATGTTAACCACGACAGAAGAAAGAGATCTCCATAAAAATTACGAAAAAAAGTATTGAAATAAAAATAAAAAGCATAAAAATTATGAAAAAAAGTCTTGAAATAGAAATAAGAAGGACGAAGATTAAAAGAAATGTGACATGAGGACTTCATAGGGGGTAACCCATCCCAGTACTACTCTCGCCCAAGAACGCTTAACTACGGACTTCTGATAGGATCTGGTGCATTAGTGCTGGCATGATCGCACCCATCATGGTCTCTTCAAAATTCTTAGATATAATGTAGCGGCTGTTGCACGCCATCAGTAACCCTCCCACGTCCATGCCTGTAGGGCACCGGACCTTTCAAGTGGATCCCGCGAGCCCGCACGGCACTACCTATCTTCAAACTCAATTTTTTTTTTAAGAGAAAACGTTACCTGTGGCAGAAGAAAGAAATTCCCATAAAAATTATGAAAAAAAGTGTTGAATTAAAAATAAAATAGGTGAAGATTAAAAAAGATGCACGCCATCTGTAACCCTCCGACTGTCCTAGCCTGTTGGGTACCAGACCCTTTATGTGGGTCTCATGAGGCTGCACGGCACTGTCGGTCTTTAGACTCAGTTTTTTTTTTGAGAGAAAATGTTACCAGTGGTAGAAGAAAGAGATCTCCATAAAAATTATGAAAAAAAGTCTTAAAATAATGATAAAAAAGATGAAGATTAAAAGAGGTGCAATACGAAGACTTCCCAGGGGGTCACCCATCCTAGTACTACTCTCGCCTAAGCACGCTTGACTGCGGAGTTCTGATGGGTTCTGGTGCGTTAATGCTGGCATGATTGCACCCATCATGATCTCTTCAAAATTCATGGATATAACGTAGCGGCCATTGCGCGGCATCTGTAACCCTCCCACCGTCCAGGCCTGCTGGGTACCGGACCCTTCAAGTGGGCCCGCGAGTCTGTAAGGCGCTGTAGGTCTTCAGACTCAATTTTTTTTTTAGAGAGAACATTAATCATGGTAGAAAAAAAAGATCTCCATAAAAATTATGGAAAAAAATGTTGAAATAAAAACAAAAAGCATAAAACTTATGGAAAAAAGTCTTGCAATAAAAATAAAAAAGACGAAGATTAAAAGGGATGCAACACAAAGACTACCCAGAGGGTACCCCATCCTAGTACTACTCTCGCTCAAGCACATTTAACTACGGAGTTCTGATTAAATCTGGTGTTTAGTGCTGGGATGATCGCACCCATCATGATCTCTTCAAAATTCTTAGATATACTGTAGCGGCAGTCGCACACCATCAGTAACCCTCCCATGTCCAAGCCTGTAGGGCACCAGATCCTTCAAGTGGATCCCACGAGCCCACATGACACTGTCTGTCCCCAGACTCAATTTTTTCTTAAAAGAAAATGTTTCCTACAGTAGAAGAAAGAGATCTCCAAAAAAATTATGAAAAAAAATATTAAATTAAAAATAAAATAGATGAAGATTAAAAAGGATGCAACATGAGGACTTCCTAGACGGCCACCCATCCTAGTACTACTCTCGCCCAAGCACGCCTAACTACGGAGTTTTGATGGGATCCGATGCATTAGTGCTAGTATGATCGCACCCATTATGATCTCTTTGAAATTCGTTGATATAACGTTGCGGCCGTTGAACGCCATCTGTAACCCTTCCACCATTCTGGCCTGTTGGGTATCGGACCCTTCAAGTCGGTCCCATGAGCCCGCACGGCACTGCTTGTCTCCAGACTCAATTTTTTTTTAAGAGAAAACATTACCTGTGGTAGAAGAAAGAGATCTCCATAAAAATTATGTAAAAAAGCTTTGAAATAAAAATAAAAAAGATGAAGATTAAAAGGGGTGCAACGCGCGGACTTCCCAAGGGGTCACCCATCTCAGTACTACTCTCGCCCAAGCACACTTAACTGCGGAGTTCTGATGCGATCTGCTGCATTAGTGCTGGTATGATCGCACCCAACTCGATCTCTTCAAAATTCATAGATATAACGTTGCGGCCATTGCACGCCACCTGTAACCCTCCCACCGTCCTGGCTTGTTGGGTACTGGACCTTTCAAGTGGGTCCTGCGAGCCCGCATGGACTACCTGTCTCCAGACTCAATTTTTTTTTGAGAGAAAATATTACCTACGGTAGAAGAAAGAGATCTCCATAAAAATTATAAAAAAAAATATTGAAATAAAAATAAAAAGGACGAAGATTAAAAGGGTGCAACACGAGGACTTCCCAGGGTGTTATCCATCCTAGTACTACTCTCGCCCAAGCATGCTTGATTGCGGAGTTCTGATGGGTTCTGGTACATTAGTGCTGGTATGATCACACCCATCATAATTTTTTCAAAATTCATGGATATAACGTAGCGGCCGTTGCACACCATCTGTAACCCTCCCACCGTTCAGGCCTACAGGGATCGGACCCTTCAAGTGGGCTTGCGAGCCCGCATGGCACTGTAGGTCTCCAGACTCAGTTTTTTTTTAAGAGAGAATGTTAACCACAGTAGAAGAAAGAGATCTCTATAAAAATTACAAAAAAAAGTGTTGAAATAAAAATAAAAAGCATAAAAATTATGGAAAAAAGTCTTGAAATAGAAACCAAAAATACGAAGATTAAAAGGGATGCAACACGAGGACTTCCTAGGGGGTCACCCATCCTAGTCCTACTCTCGCCCAAGCACGCTTAACAATGGAGTTCTGATGGGATCTGGTGCATTAGAGCTGGCATGATCGCACTTGTCATAATCTCTTCAAAATTCTTAGATATAACGTAGCGGCCGTCGCACGCCATCAATAACCCTCCCACATCCAGGCCTGCAAGTGGATCCTGCGAGCCCTAACGGCACTGTTGTCTCCAGACTCAATTTTTTTTTTTAAGAAAAAATGTTACCTATGACAGAAGAAAGAGATCTCCATAAAAATTATGGAAAAAATGTTGAATTAAAAATAAAATAGATGAATATTAAAAAGGATGCAGTACGAGGACTTCTAAGGCGGCCACCCATCCTAGTGCTACTCTCGCCCAAGCACGCCTAACTACGGCGTTCTGATTGGATCCGATGCATTAGTGCTGGTATGATCACACCCATCATGATCTCTTCAAAATTCGTTGACGTAACGTTGCGACCGTTGCACACCATCTATAACCCTTCCACCGTTCTGACATGTTGGGGATTGGACCCTTCAAGTGGGTCCCGCGAGCCTGCACGACATTGCCAGTCTCCAGACTCAATTTTTTTTTAAGAAAAATGTTACCTATGGTAGAAGAAAGAGATCTCCATAAAAATTATGTAAAAAAATATTGAAATAAAAATAAAAAGGATGAAGATTAAAAGGGGTGCAACACGAGGACTTCCCAGGAGGTCATCCATCCTAGTACTACTCTCGCCCAAGCACGCTTGGCTGCAGAGTTCTGGTGGGATCCGATGAATTAGTGCTGGTATGATCACACCCATCACGATCTCTTTGAAATTCATGGATATAATGTAGCGGCCGTTGCACACCATCTGTAACCCTTCCACCTTCCAGGCCTGTAGGGTACCAGACCCTTCAAGTCGTCCCGCGAGCATGCGCGGCACTGTAGGTCTCCAGTCAGCTTTTTTTTTTAAAGAGAAAAATGTTATCCGTGGTCGAAGAAAGAGATCTCCATAAAAATTATGGATATAAGTGTTGAAATAAAAATAAAAAGCATAAAAATTATGGAAAGAAGTCATGAAGTAGAAATAAAAAGGATGAAGATTAAAAGGGATGCATCACGAGGACTTCCCAAAGGATCAGCCATCTTAGTACTACTCTCGCCCAAGCACGCTTAACTACGGAGTTCTTATGGGATCTAGTGTACTAGTGTCGGCATGATCGCACCCACCATGATCTCTTCAAAATTCTTAGATATAACATAGTGGCCGTCGCACGCCATCAGTAACCCTCCCACATCGGGCCTGCAGGGCACCGGACCCTTCAAGTGGATCTCGCAAGCCCGCACAGCACTACCTGTCCCCAGACTCAATTTTTTTTTTAAGAGAAAATATTACCTGCAGCAAAAGAAAGCGATCCCCACAAAAATTATGAAAAAAAATATCGAATTAAAAATAAAATAGGCGAAGATTAAGAAGGATGCAACATGAGGACTTCCTAGGGAGTCTCCCATCCTAGTACTACTCTCGCCTAGGCATGCTTAACGATGAAGTTCTGATGGGATCCGATGCATTAGTGCTGGTCTAATCACACCCATCATGATCTCTTCAAAATTCATTAATATAACGTTGCGGCCATTGCACGCCATCTGTAACCCTCCCAATCCTGGTCTATTGGGTACTGGACCCTTTAAGTGGGTCCCGCGAGCCCGCATGATACTGTCAGTCTCTAGACTCAGTTTTTTTTTAGAGAAAATGTTACATGTGGCAGAAGAAAGAGATCTCTATAAAAATTATGATAAAAAGTATTGAAATAAAAATAAAAAGGATGAAGATTAAAAGGGGTGCAACACGAGGATTTTTCTGGGGGTCCCCCATCCCAGTACTACTCTTGCCCAAGCACGTTTGATTGCGGAGTTCTGATGGGATCTGGTGCATTAGTGCTGGTATGATCACACCCATCACAATCTCTTCGAAATTCATGGATATAACATAGTGGCTATTGCAACCCATCTGTAACCCTCCCATCGTCCAAGCCTGTAGGGTACCGGACCCTTCAAGTGGGCCTGCGAGCCCGCACGGCACTGTAGGTCTCCAGACTCTATTTTTTTTTAGAGAGAACATTAACCATGGCAGAAGAAAGAGATCTCTATAAAAATTACGAGAAAAAATATTGAAATAAAAATAAAAAGCATAAAAATTAGGAAAAAAAGTCCTGAAATAGAAATAAAAAGGACGAAGATTAAAAGGGATGCAACACGAGGACTTCCCATGGGGTCACCTATCCAAGTACTACACTTGCCGAAGCATGTTTAACTGTGGAGTTCTAATGGGATCCGATGCAATAGTGCTGGTATGACCGCACCCATCATGATCTCTTTGAAATTCATTGATATAACATTGTGGCCATTGCACGCCATCAGTAACCCTCCCACCTCTTGGCATGTTGGGTATCGGACCCTTCAAGTGGGTCCCGCTAGCCCGCACGGCGTTGTCAGTCTTCATAATCATTTTTTTTTGAGAGAAAACTTTACCTGTGGTAGAAAATAGAGATCTCCATAAAAATTATGAAAAAAAAATTTGAAATAAAAATAAAAAAGATGAAGATTAAAAGGGGTGCAGCACGAGGACTTCCTAGGGGGTCACCCATCCCATTACTGCACTCACCCAAGCAGGCCTGACTACGGAGTTCTAATGGGATCCGGTGCATTAGTGTTGGTATGATCACACCCATCATGATCTCTTTGAAATTCATTGACATAACGTAGCGGCTGTTGCATGCTATCTGTAACCCTCCCACCATCTAGGCTTGCAGGGTACCAGACCCTTCAAGTGGGCTCGCATGCCCGCACGGCACCACAGGTCTCCACTCAGTTTTTTTTTGATAGAGAACGTTAACTGCAGCAGAAGAAAGAGATCTCCATAAAAATTATACAAAAAAATATTGAAATAAAAAAAATATAAAAATTATGGAAAAAAGTCTTGAAATAGAAATAAAAAAGATGAAGATTAAAAGGGACACAACATGAGGACTTCCCCAGAGTGTCACCCATCCTAGTACTACTCTCGCCCAAGCATGCTTAACTATGAAGTTCTGATGGGATCTGATGCATTAGTGCTGGCATGATCGCAGCCATTATGATCTCTTCGAAATTCTTAGATATAACATAGCGGTCGTCGCACGCCATCAGTAACCCTCCCACGTCTAGGCCAATAGGGCACCGGATCCTTCAAGTGGATCTCTCGAGCCCGCACGGCACTGCCTGTCTCCAGACTCAGTTTTTTTTAAGAGAAAATGTTACCTATGGCAGATGGAAGAGATCCCCATAAAAATTATGGAAAAAAGTGTTGAATTAAAAATAAAATAGACAAAGATTAAAAAAGATGCAGCACAAGGACTTCCTAGGGGGTCACCCATCCTAATACTACTCTCGCCCAAGCACACGTAACTGCAGAGTTCTGATGAGATCCGATGCAATAATGCTGATTCAATCACACCAATTATGATCTTTTCGAAATTTATTGATATAACATTGCGGCCGTTGCATGCCATCTGTAACCCTCCCACCGTCCTGGCCTGTTGGGTATCGGACTCTTCAAGTGGGTCCCGCGAGCCCGCACGGCACAGTCGGTTTCCAGACTCAATTTTTTTTGAGAGAAAATGTTACTTACGGCAAAAGAAAGAGATCTTCATAAAAATTATGAAAAAAAGTCTTGAAATAAAAATAAAAAGGATGAAGATTAAAAGGGATACAACACGAGGACTTCCCAGGGGATCATCCATCCCAGTACTACTCACGCCCAAGCACGCTTGATTGTGGAGTTTTGATGGGATCCGATGCATTAGTGCTGGTATGATCACACCCATCATAATTTTTTTGAAATTCGTGGATATAACGTAGCGGCCATTGCACGCCATCTATAACCCTCCCACCATCCAGGCCTGCAGGGTACCGGATGAAGGGAAAAATCAGCTTTTTCCTTGTAGGATCTTCAAGATCTAATGAGATATGGGACAGAATATTATTGTTGCACCTAGATTGATTTTGATGATTACAAAGCAGATTGAAGGGATACAAATAATTTTAAAATGAAAAAGTCCTTATGCTCTTCAAGGGCAAAATCATAATTTCACTAAAATTCTGATTTTATAGTATCATTTGATAGAACAAATAATTTGTAAACTATTGGTGAAAATTTCATTATATTTGGACTTATATTTTTGAGGTTATGAAGGTTTGAAGTGCATGAGTCGACTCATGAGTCAACTCATGGCACTGTGAGCTGATTGGCACGCAAAAAATTTCCATGGCACGCTGGATTTTTGACTTGGCACGACCTGTGAGTTGACTCATGAGTCGACCCACAAGGCATGAGTCGACTCATGAGTCGACCTCTGCTGATTTGAGCCGAAAAATCCAGAAATCAGACCTTCTGGTCTGTGCAACAGAAGTCGACTCATGAGTCGACTCCTGATGCATGAGTCAACTCATGAGTCGACCCCTGCGACGGAAAATATCAGCAACGGCTATTTTTTTGCCCGTTTTAATTGCCAATTATGCTTCCTAAAATTGCTCTAACGGCTCTTTATCTACGTAAATTGTTTTCTCTTGCTTCTAATGCTACAAAATGCTTGAAATGGTGAAAGAAATTGCAGTTTAAATAGCAGATCAAATTGGAGAGAAACAGAAGTGAAGAAAAAGATCAATCGGCAGATCAAAGAGAGAAGAACAGAAGAGAGGATCCAAAATCTGCAAGAAAAAGCCTGAGATCAACGAAAAATCCAAAAAGAAAAAGAGAGAGGATCCATAATTTACCAGAGAGATTGTGAAAGAGAAAAGCAAGATCTTTCAAGGAGAGAATTCTTCACGACTATTGTTTCAACCTTGATCTAGAGATCGTTCAAAGCTTTCAAGAGATCTTCAATCAACAATCAACCTCTTCTCAAGCATTCAAGCGTTCATCCACTTTGAGAAAATCCGAAAAAGAGGTTCTTCATTTGAGTAAAGCTTTTACTGTTATATTCGCTCATTTAAGGAGCTGTTATTGTATTAATCTGTGCTCAAAATTTTCTAACTCTTTGTGAGTTTTTGTTCTTGTTTTTGGAGGATTTCCAAAACAAGGAAAGGTTGATCCGAACCTGAAATCGGAGTGTTTTGGGTTTACTTGTACCCGGAAAATAAGTGATCTAGCTTGGGATAGCTAGTGTCGGAGTTTCCGACGTTTTGTATTCGGGTTGAATACAAAGGATAGTGGATTAAAATTCCTAAGTAGGATCTTGGGGAGTGGATGTAGGTGCAAGGTTAGCACCGAACCACTATAAATCCTTGTGTTTGTGGTGTGCTTTATCGCTTTATCTTATTTCTTTATTATATCCTTGCAATACTGCTTTAGGTAATTAATATTGATTTAAAGTCTTTGTTTTGTTCTTCATAAGTAATCTGTTGGGTTTAAAATTTTTAGAAACCCAATTCACCCCCCCCTCTTGGGTTGCATAGCTGGACAACAAGTGGTATCAGAGCCGGTGCTCTAGCCCTTCTTTGATCTAACAATCAAAGAGCCAAAGATCTATGGCAACCCATGTCGGTATTTCTCTAGCCGAGGGGCAATCAACAAACCGACCTCCACTTTTCAATGGGTCTAATTACACCTATTGGAAAGCTCGGATGAAGATTTTCATACAAGCACTCGACTATGATATGTGAAGTATCATAGTGAATGGTCCTCACACACCCACCAAGATTATAGATGGTGAGGAATCAACCAAACTCGAGAAAGAATGGGATGAGGTTGACAAGAAATTGGCACAATTAAATGCCAAAGCCATGAATGTTCTTTATTGTGCACTAGATGCTAGTGAATTTAATCGCATTTCTACTTGTGCATCTGCTAAAGAAATATGGAATAGGTTAGAAGTAACCCATGAGGGAACAAATCAAGTAAAAGAGTCTAAAATAAACATGCTTGTACATAAATATGAATTGTTCAAAATAGAGCATGATGAGTCCATAACTGCTATGTTTACTTGTTTTACTGATATAATCAATGGTTTAAAGAGTCTTGGCAAATCTTATACTAACAGTGAACTTGTAAGGAAGATTCTCAGATCACTGCCAAGAACTTGGGAAGCCAAGGTGACTGCCATCCAAGAAGCAAAGGACTTGAACACTCTACCTCTAGAAGAGCTTCTTGGATCCTTGATGACTCATGAACTTAGCATGAAGCAACATCAAGAGGATGAAATCAAAAAGAAAAGAACCATTGCCCTCAAATCCACAACTTCGCCTAATTATGAAACGGATGAATCTGAAGATGAAGAACAGGATGAAGAGATGGCTCTCATCACCCGGAAATTTAAAAAGTTTCTAAGAAAAAGGAAATAGGGGATGAGAAAGAAATTCACAAAAGGGGATCAAAGCAAAGAAAAGGAGAAAGATCAACCCCCTATATGCTACGAGTGTAAGAAGCCAGGATATTTCAGATCCGAATGTCCATAATTGAAGAAAGGTCCAAAGAAGTTCAAAAAGAAGGCAATGATGGTGACCTGGAGTGCGAGTGATGACTCAAGCTCCGACGAGGAAACCTCAACAGAACAAGCCAACCTGTGCCTAATGGCACACGAAAATGAGGTAACTTCTGAATCCACTAGTGAATTTACTTTTGAAGAATTGCATGAAGCATTCTATGATTCAATTGATGAATTAAAGAAACTAGGGAAGAAAAATAAAGAGCTGAAATTGGAAAATCAGTCCTTAGTGAAACAAGCTGAAAATCTTTCAATTGAAAAATTTACCTTGATTCAAGAAAATCAAAACTTAAAGGATGAAATGAACAAGCTGAAATCTATAGTAGATAAATTCACCTTAAGTTCAAACAAACTAAATATGATCCTTGAAAATCAGAAAGCTATATATGATAAGGCTGGACTTGGTTATAAACCCCTGAAGAAACAAAAATTTCTGAAGGATATTTATGTAAATTATTCAAGTAACAAGTCTACAAATATTACTTGTTTTAAATGTGGAAGAATAGGACATAAATCATACACATGTCTTATTAACAAATATACAAACACAAAGAAAATATGGGTTCCAAAAGGAACCATTCTGACTAACCTGAAAGGACCCAAGAAAGCTTGGGTACCTAAGACAGAAATGTGACCTTTGCTTGCAGGTGTGTCTAGCATCCCAAGAAGGAAACAGAAAATGGTATCTTGACAGCGGATGCTCGAGACACATGACTGGTGATGAATCACAATTCATCACGCTTGATGCTAAGGATGGAGGGATGGTCACCTTTGGAGATAATGGCAAAGGAAAGATCATCAGGATAGGTAACATTGGTATCACTCCCTCCAAATACATTGAGAATATTTTATTGGTTAAAGGTTTAAAGCATAACTTACTTAGCATTAGTCAATTCTGTGATAAAGGGTATAAAGTAAGTTTTGAATCATCTGTTTGCATTGTAACGAGTCCTATTAATGATGGCATTAAATTTATAGGACATAGGCATGGCAATGTTTATATGATAGATTTGAATGACTTAGCCAAATTAGACATGCAATGCCTAGTATCCTTGAATGCTAAAATCAATGAGACTAGTTGGCTGTGGCATCGTAGACTTGCACACATTAGCATGCATTCTCTCTCAAAATTAATTAAAAAGGATTTAGTTCTCGGTTTGCCAAAACTGAATTTTGAAAAGGATAGAATTTGTGATGCATGCCAATTAGGTAAACAAACTAGAGTATCATTTAAATCCAAAAATACTGTTTCAACTTCTAGACCTTTAGAGCTCTTACATATGAATTTATTTGGACCAACTAGAACCACTAGTCTAGGAGGAAAACGATATGGATTTGTAATAATAGATGATTACTCTCGTTTTACTTGGGTTTTCTTTTTAGCTCACAAAAATAAAACTTTTCATATTTTCACTAAATTTCATCGAAAAGTCTCTAATGAAAAAGGGTTTTCAATTCAAAATATTAGAAGTGATCATGGAACTGAATTTGAAAATCAAGATTTTGAAAATTTATGTGATGAAAATGGAATTGGCCATAACTTCTCTGCTCCTAGGACACCCCAACAGAATGGGGTAGTTGAAAGGAAAAATAGAACCTTAGAAGAAATGGCCCGTACCATGCTTTGTGAAAGCAACCTTCCAAGATATTTTTGGGCAGAAGCTATTAACACAGCATGTTACATTTTAAATCGTGCTTTAATTAGACAATTTTTAAAGAAAACCCCCTATGAACTTTGGAAAGGAAGAAAATCAAATATTGCATATTTTCATGTTTTTGGTTGCCGATGTTTTGTATTAAATAATGGCAAAGAAAAACTTGGTAAATTTGATGCAAAATCAGATGAAGCAATCTTTCTAGGTTACTCCTCCACTAGTAAAATATTTAGAGTGTTCAACAAAAGAACTTTAGTAGTTGAGGAGTCCATACATGTTGTCTTTGATGAATCTAACGATCTTCCTTCAAGGAAGAAGAGGGTGTTGATGATGCAGATCCACTAATAGAAGGTATGAAGGAGATCACTCTGAAAGACTCAGCAACTCCAGAAGACAAGGATCAAGAAGACAAACAAAATGAGAAAGGTGAAGAAATTCAAGAACAACCTCAAGGTACAAATGACTTACCCAAGGAATGGAGGTATGTTCACAACCACCCTAAGGAGTTAATTATCGGTGATCCTATGCATGGGGTAAAAACACGTTCTTCACTTAGAGATGTACTTAATCATTGTGCATTTGTATCTCAACTTGAACCTAAAACTTTTGAAGAAGCTGAAAATGATCATAACTGGATTAATGCTATGCAAGAAGAACTTAATCAATTTGAAAGAAATAATGTTTGGACCTTAGTAACAAGACCTAAAGATTATTCAATAATTGGCACAAAATGGGTCTTTAGAAACAAATTAGATGAGCATGGAAATGTAATTAAAAATAAAGCAAGACTGGTTGCTAAGGGATATAATCAAGAAGAAGGAATTGATTTTGATGAAACCTTTGCACCTGTTGCTAGATTAGAAGCCATTAGACTTCTACTTGCTTATGCTTGCTTTATGAAATTCAAACTATTTCAAATGGATGTTAAAAGTGCATTTTTAAATGGATATATTTCTGAAGAAGTATATGTAGAACAACCCCCTGGATTTGAAAATCATGCCTTTCCCAATCATGTCTTTAGATTAAATAAAGCTTTATATGGTCTAAAACAAGCACCTAGAGCATGGTATGAAAGGTTAAGCAAATTTCTACTAAATAATGGTTTCTCAAGAGGCAATGTAGATACAACCCTATTTATTAAAAGAAACCAAAATGATATGCTAATTATACAAATTTACGTTGATGACATAATTTTTGGGTCTACTAATGAATCCCTTTGTCAAGACTTTGCTAAGCTTATGCAGGGAGAGTTCGAGATGAGCATGATGGGAGAACTCACCTTCTTCCTCGGACTCCAAATCAAACAATCAAAAGAGGGAATCTCCATCACCCAAAGCAAGTACACCAAGGAACTACTCAAAAGATTTGGAATGGAGAACTGCAAACCAATTGGCACACCAATGAGTCCCTCAAATAAGCTTGACAAGGATGATGAAGGTAAAAGCGTAGACTTAAAATACTATAGAGGTATGATTGGCTCATTATTATATCTAACTGCAAGTAGGCCTGATATCATGTTTAGTGTTTGCTTATGTGCTAGATATCAATCTAATCCTAAGGAATCTCATTTGAATGCTGTTAAAAGAATCCTTAGATACTTAAATGGTACACAAACTATAGGGTTATGGTACTCTAAGGACTCACAAATTAATTTGTTAGGATATTCAGATGCTGATTTTGCTGGATGTAAATTAGATAGAAAAAGCACAAGTGAAACTTGCCAATTTCTTGGAGTTAACCTAATCTCATGGTTTAGCAAGAAACAAAATTCGGTGGCACTGTCTACGGCTGAGGCCGAATACATTGCAGCCGAAAGTTGTTGTGCTCAAATCTTGTGGATTAAGCAACAACTCGAAGATTTTGGAATTAAACTTAATGAAACACCAATAAAATGTGATAATACAAGTGCCATAAATCTATCTAAAAATCCAATACAACACTCAAGATCCAAACATATTGAAATAAGACATCATTTTATAAGAGAACATGTTCAAAACAAAAATGTAATTCTTGAATATGTTTGCACTGAAAATCAATTAGCCGATATCTTTACAAAGGCCCTTAGTGAGGATAGATTCTGTGAAATTAGGAGAAATCTAGGAATTCTAGATCCATTTGCCTAAAATTTCTCAATTTTCAAAGAATTGATTAGAGCTCAATTTTCAACATCCATCCTGGTCCCAAAAGCTCAGATTTATCACTCTAAAAACTTATCATTGAGCAAAATTCCTTCTCCCAAAATTTTGAATTTTTTTAGAATTTATTTGTATTTTTCCTGAATTTCTGAACTTCATGAGTCGACCCCCATGAGTCGACTCAATGGCAAACTTGTAAATCCCACAAACTTCCCACGGGCTCATTGTTTTTAAACGGGAACCCTGTTTGTGAGACGACTCATCTTCTCATCGTCTTCCTTCCGAAAGTCGTTCTTTCCAACTCTTTCTTGCTCCAAAACCAAGGATTTATCTCGAGGCAATTCTCCCTCCTACTCTCCACCAAAAATCACCTCCTTGGAAAAGAGATTTCTCGTGCTTTCTCGCATTGCTTGGCGCGGTTGGAACGTGCCCTAGCACTTCACCGAACTTCCAAAATCTACTTCTTTTCTCCACTAAAATTCTTCTTTACTCTCTTGTGATTCCTCCTCCTCTAAATTCAAGTCTTCTTGTCTGCTACTTTATTGGATTTGGCTCCAAAGATGAAGCTTCCCCAAAGAAGGAAATCAATCCGTGAGCCTGAAGATATTATCCGAAAGAAAAGGCATGCTCAGTCTTCAACTGCTCCCACTTCAGTTTCAGTTCCTGCTCAAGGTCTCTCTCAATCCTCCATAAGCCCCAGTGTAAATCCTCTTTCTGATAGAAAAGTAAAAATTGGGAAAAATTTAGATTTTCGGTTCTTTGAGAAAGAAGGCTTTACTTTTGCTACCAAGATCAAAAATCAAGGATGGGAACTCTATTGCTCTCTTAAGGAAGTCACCTATGTTGACCTTGTTAGAGAGTTCTACCAGAACCTACATTATGGAAACGGGTCAGTAACTTCAACAGTCAAGGGGATTGACATATGCTTGGATTCTAGGATATTGGGAGATATACTTCAGTTGCCTAGTGAAGGTTACTCATATATGAAACTCTCAATTAAAGAAGAAGGGATCAGAATTATCTTAGGAGAAACTTTTTCAGGAAGTTTAAACAAATTGGAAGCAAAGCTATTATCCATTGAGATGAGGGTCCTGCATCAGATTGTAACAAAACTCTTCTTTCCTAGGAGTGGTAGGCATGATCTACTATCTGGCAGAGATGTATGTGTCATGTTTCATATCATCACTCAGACCCCCCTAAACCTCCCTGCACTTATGATAGAGGCCATGAGAGAAACTTTGAACAGATCCAAGGCACACTTGCCTTATGGTATGGCCCTTACTAGAGTATTTAGGAGGTTTGGAGTTAGCTGTGAGGGGGAGACACCTACCAAACTCTCACATGTGGACACTTTCAACCAACACAGCCTGCACCGAATGGGAATTACAAAGACTGTTGGTGGTTGGATCAAGGGCTCTGAAGAAAGAGCTGAGGAAAGAACTGAGGAAAGAGCTGAAGACAGAACTGAAGGCAGAGTAGAAAAAGAAGGTCCATCTTCTCTTGTACATGATTTCAGGGCAGCTTCACCAGATACCCAGTTCATTCCTGATACTGAGGCTGGCCCTTCTGAGTTTACTAGGATGCCCACACCAGTGTATCAGCCAGAGAGTAGAGCACCTCATTCAGAGTTCAGACTGGCTGACGATCAGATCGAGCATATTTCACAGCGTGTGGCTTCTTTGCTGTCTAGCCAGTGGAGTAGTACTTCTTTTGCACCAGGAGCCACTTCTTCTGATCAGACCATTACTCCCCACATCTCCACTGTGTTTCAAATGATATCAGATCAGTCCATCAGGATCCAACAGCTTGAGGACACAGTCTGGAGACTTACTGGCAGAGTTCTTGACTTGCAGGGGCAAGTCCTTGCTTTGGCCCATCCCAAGTCACAGGAGTCAACCATTGAGGTCACAGACCTCACTTCAGAGGCTGGTAGGCTCAGAGGAGCACTAGAAGGTGGATATGAATTGTTGAGGAAAGAAATCCAAGGATCGAGTGAGCATGCTACCACCCAGTTCACTGCTCTACTTCAATCTGTTTCCAGAGCACTGAACGTACTTGATTCTATCAGACTCACCCTTTCTGTTCAGTCTTTGGCCTCTCAGCGTTCTCAGCCACCCAGTTCATCTCGCTCTCCTGCTCGTGCCAGCACCTCCACTCATGGCAGAGGCAGACGGGGTAGAGGATGCACTTCTGATCCATCATCTCCTCACCCTATATCTGATGACTCTGATCATTGACTTATCTTGATCTTTACTAGATCCTAGGTGTTAGTGTCTTGTTCTAGGATCTATACCTTGGGGCCATGTATTGACATTTAGCTGGTTGAATTTTATGTATTGAAACAATTATGATATTAATGGAATCATCTTTTACCTATATTTCTACCTCTTTGTAATGATATCGATCATATTTTGGTTATATATTTTCTTCTTGTGGAAATATTGTCTTCTCCTTGTTATTGTTTGCTGTTGATAATTGCTATATTAAGGGGGAGCAAACATCTGTGAAAAACTCTAAAGGGGAAGAAATTAAAGAATGTTTCAGAAAAAGGAAGAGTTAACTATGTTTGATGATGTCAAAAAGGGGGAGAAATTAAACAAAAACAAAAATTGAAATTAAAAAAAAAAAAGCAAAACCCTAAATTATGAGAAAAAGGGGGAGAAATTAAAGAAAAACAAAGATTGAAAGATTAAACCAAACTGGAGAAATTAAACAAAAATAAGAATTGAAAGATTAAACCAAACTTGAGAAATTAAACAAAAATTGGAAGATTAAAAAAAAATATTGGGAAACAAATATTGGAGAAATTAAACAAAACTTTGAGAAATTTGGTATCAAAATTTGGTATCAGACAGAACTTAAACAAAAAGCCAACCATCAAAAGCAAAATCATAAGTACAATGCAAATAAGTATTTTTTTTTTGCTCTGATATATTTTAAAATTCAAACTTGCTCTGATACATCTTTTGAAACTTTATTTACCTTGATACAACTTAAGAAATTTGATTTACTCTGATACACCCTAAAATTTCTTTTAACTTGCTCTGATACATGATAAAATTTGATCTGATACAGTGAGAAAATTTTCTCTGATATATTATAAAATTTTCTTGCTCTGATACATTGTAAAATCTTTTCTGATATCATTGTAAAAATTATTTTTCTTGCTCTGATACATTGCAAAAGTTATTTATCTTCTCTTGCTCTGATATATCTTAAACTTAAAATGATCTAATACCCTTTTCAAATCTTTAAGAAAATGGACAAACTATTTTTGCATTTATATTACATGCCAAAAGAATCATACTCTTTTCAAGCATATACACCTATAATGGATTCTTTTGAAATTAATGCAGTAACATAAATATTTTTGTTCAAATATTTTGTCATCATCAAAAAGGGGGAGATTGTTGCTCCTAGATTGATTTTGATGATTACAAAGCAGATTGAAGGGATACAAATAATTTTAAAATGAAAAAGTCCTTATGCTCTTCAAGGGCAAAATCATAATTTCACTAAAATTTTGGTTTGATAGTATCATTTGATAGAACAAATGATTTGTAAATTATTGATAAAAATTTCATTATATTTGGACTTATATTTTTGAAGTTATGAAGGTTTGAAGTGCATGAGTCAACTCATGAGTCAACTCATGGCACTGTGAGCTGATTGGCACGCAAAAAATTTCTATGGCACGCTGGATTTTTGACTTGGCACGACCTGTGAGTCGACTCATGTGTCGACCTCTGCCGATTTGAGCCGAAAAATCCAGAAATCAGACCTTCTGGTCTGTGCAACAGAAGTCGACTCATGAGTCGACTCCTGATGCATGAGTCGACTCATGGGTCGACCCCTGCGATGGAAAATGTCAGCAACGGCTATTTTTTTGCCCATTTTAATTGCCAATTATGCTTCCTAAAATTGCTCTAACGGCTCTTTATCTACCTAAATTATTTTCTCTTGCTTCTAATGCTACAAAATGCTTGAAATGGTGAAAGAAATTGCAGTTTAAATAGCAGATCAAATTGGAGAGAAACAGAAGTGAAGAAAAAGATCAATCGACAGATCAAAGAGAGAAGAACAGAAGAGAGGATCCAAAATCTGCAAGAAAAAGCCTGAGATCAACGAAAAATCTAAAAAGAAAAAGAGAGAGGATCCACAATTTACCAGAGAGATTGTGAAAGAGAAAAGCAAGATCTTTCAAGGAGAGAATTCTTCATGACTATTGTTTCAACCTTGATCTAGAGATCGTTCAAAGCTTTCAAGAGATCTTCAATCAACAATCAACCTCTTCTCAAGCATTCAAGCATTCATCCACTTTGAGAAAATCCGAAAAAGGGGTTCTTCATTTGAGTAAAGCTTTTACTGTTATATTCGCTCATTTAAGGAGCTGTTATTGTATTAATCTGTGCTCAAAATTTTCTAACTCTTTGTGAGTTTTTGTTCTTGTTTTTGGAGGATTTCCAAAACAAGGAAAGATTGATCCGAACCTGAAATCGGAGTATTTTGGGTTTACTTGTACCCGGGAAATAAGTGATCTAGCTTGGGATAGCTAGTGTCGGAGTTTCCGACGTTTTGTATTCGGGTTGAATACAAAGGATAGTGGATTGAAATTCCCAAGTAGGATCTTGGGGAGTGGATGTAGGTGCAAGGTTAGCACCGAACCACTATAAATCCTTGTGTTTGTGGTGTGCTTTATCGCTTTATCTTATTTCTTTATTATATCCTTGCAATACTGCTTTAGGTAATTAATATTGATTTAAAGTCTTTGTTTTGTTCTTCATAAGTAATCTGTTGGGCTTAAAATTTTTAGAAACCCAATTCACCCCCCCCCCTCTTGGGTTGCATAGCTGGGCAACAAGTATAAAAAATATATTCTATGATTATTTTAGATTTAAGATCTATTAGATCAGATTTCTATTATCTGATATTAAATCTAAAATTAGATCTAAAATTATGAGGAATAGAGAAATACCTCTAGGGTAACTAGATTACCCTGTAGATGATCACAGCAATGCCCGAGGTTCTAAAATAGCCATACAGTCACCTGGCGTCTATCAATATCTACTCAAGTAGGATCTAGATCATCTTCTCCTTGTAAATCTTCACTCCAAAAATTAGATCTGGATCTGATCTGAAAGTTCTTCAAAAGAGCTTCTAAAGCTGGAGCAGTAGTTTCTCGACAGATTGTTGTAGCCTCCTGATCAAGGAGCCACCACGCCTTGGACAAGCACCAGATGGATGCCCAACCTCTTGGAAATGAAGAGGGGAGGGAGATGAGTAGAGGGGGCATGGAGAAGTGGAGAGGATTTAGGCTTTTGCTGGTTATTGAGCAGAGTCTCACAACCCTAGGCGCAGACAGGGTTTTTATAGACCCTACTGCGCCATGCAGTGCCACATCATTCGACCAATCAAAAAATTCCAATTAATTCTGGAAAAATTTTAATTGGTGGAGTGATGTCATCTGATCATATCAGATAAGAATCCCCTTAATTCCTTCTACTGTTGGTGCCAACACTGGATAAATACATGAGATTGGCGCCCAACAGTTTGAGTCGATCAAGGGATTAGAGTCCTCATCTCATAGGACACTATCCTTATCCACTTGGGGCGCACACCCAATCTGAATATGGCATCCACTTTGAGGCCCAATTTAGTAGGTGGACATTCCATAAAAAAATCTCCAATGACCTCTTGCCAAGTGGCCTTTAGTCCAAGATCCATGGGTCAACGTTTGACCAATGTCCTAAAATGGAAATGACAGGTGACAGAAATTAGCAGGTGTTGTCTTAAATTCATCTCATGAATTAAGATAAGTCCTTTCTGAGCTGGACTGACTTCAGTTAGACTGAGAGAAACCTTCTCAAGATTCTCTGGGTGAGTCAAATCATATTTGACTCAGTCGAGATAGAAAAGATTACACGAGGAGAAAGTTAGTCTCAATCGTGTGCTAGCACGATTTTCTTGAATCTATTTGGATCTAATCCAAATCAATCAAACTGGGTTAGCTCAATTGATGACATCCAGACCCTAACTCTTATTTGTGTGACCCAGTTAGGTTCATTTTTATATGGTAATGAGACATGTCGTGATCCCATCATCGACATCATCGAAACGCCTTTCTATGGGCCAGAACTCTTCTGATTCAGACAATTAGAATGATTAATCATCAAGATCATTCTAATTACTCTCAAAATCCACCAGTGACACTTAGCAGTATATGGTGGCAACCCATCAGAAATGAAGACGAACCTCTCGGTGCAGCTACCTGTGTGATTGTGTTCTTCTATCATGAGTTCCGATTGAATTAGGGTTAAGATGAACTCGTCAAACCCAACATCAGTCATATGAATCAATCGACTAATCCAAGTCCGATGTGAAACTCCAATGGAAAATTTTTTTCTATTATTTCACTCTGCCATGGCCATGGGCTTAAGGACTCAATCTTTCGATCATCATAGGACTACTCCTCTTATCTATCGAGGTTGATAGATCCCATCTTGGTGCAATTTGGTTCCTACAATGAATATGCTACAGCCAACATACACCTCAGGGTTCTGAATGGCTAGGAAATTGAGTTATTATTGGGAATAGTGTCTCAATGCCAATCGTCAGCCTGTTGACGGTTGTGCTCATTTTTGTATTTGTACATGAATTATGAATTAATAAAAATTATTTTAGCATTTTTCATTACAAAATGTTTCATCTTCTAATGAACTCCTATGTTGTGGTGAAGTCCTTAGGACTATTTAGACTCGACAAAGAAGGATTTATCGTTTAGTCCTTAAATCTATTCGCGATCAAATGATACGTTGTTACCAAGGATGATAACGTTTATCAAGCATAGGTCGTTGTGTGCCATATAGGTTGGTTGTCCTCTTAACCAATGAGTGTGGAGACACTGGTACGGCATACAGGTGAGATGTAAGGGTACATCTGCACTGAACGTGACCAACTCTGGAGCTATTTCTGCTGTCAAGATTTGCTCCGATGGAATATGGGTATAAATATCCCTCCGACCTGAGACCGCCACGGTGACTTGCAAGCAACTCACTGCACTTAGGCACTGGACTACCTGAATTTTTAATTCAGTGGCGGAAGGCTGCTGGGTGTAGTCAAGTACTTGACTTGTCGGTGCGTGTGTCAAAATGGGATTGACCACTCCAGTTTAGGAGCTGTGTACAGTCGTGTTTCAATTTAGCAAAACCTTGGCCAGGGTAGTCCTTGTGAGGAGTCACAGGATTGTTTGAGTTGAGCATGATTCGGATGATCCGATCAGGGTTGACAGTTTAACCCTGACTCATCCTAAACACTGGGGTCAAAAGGATGAATTATACAGTAACCATATTCATGTAGGTTCTGAGTGTTGCGATTGTGACTCTTCGACCTATCCGGACGTCGGGTACCATTGCTAGATGGTCACTTCGATTAGTAAAGGAATTGGTTCCTGTGCTACCGGCTTAGGTTCGAACCTGTGGGGTCACACACATTAGAGGTTCTTATCTGATCTGATGGCTGATGTAGAATCCTACATATTTGAGACTCAGTGATCGAGAATCAGGATTCTCTGATCATGAGTTCCACACATTATGGGTACTGGGGTCAAGAGTCCCACTGGTTGGGACTTTTCGATCAGGGTTACATATCGATGAATTTTGATGCCTGATTGCCCATCGAATTTGGACTCAGTATTTATGAGAGGTTTAATTAGTGATTTGATTGCTAATTAACTCAATTTGATTTAGTAATTATTTTTGGATCAAGTCCAATTGAATTGGATTCAGTTGGGTTTGACCCGATTAGGTTAAGAGTTGACCTAATCGTCGAGATGGTTTGGTCCCTGATTTGATCAGGGGCTGGGCTTAATCAATTTCTAATTTGATTAGGATTTTATTGAGTCTAATTAAGCCTAATTTAGTTGGGTTTAAATTAGTCTAATTGGACCTAACTTATTTGGTTCAATTAGGTTGGTTTAAATAATTAAACCACCTTGACCCAATCTCCATGCGCCACCTCACTTCCATTGCATCCATTTGAATTCATGAGAAGGAACTTCTCATGAATTTTTTTCTCACGCCAAGCCCTCTCCATGCCCCACTTTAATGTGCCATATGAATGGATAAGGATGATTGGTTGGCCATTCAAATTCAAAATAAAGTTTGAATTTGAATGGGCAATCAATCTTTGCACCTTATCCCTTATTTTACGCCCCATTTATTACATGAGAAAAGGTTTCTCATGAAATTACTCCATGCACAATTTAAGCCACGCCTCACGCCTTTAGTGGATAAGGGATGAGTTGGTGTCCATTTTGTAGGAACCAGATCTAGGGTTTCAGGGTTAGATCTTGAAAAAGAGGGTTAGATCTTGAAAAAGAGGGTTAGATCTTGAAACTTTTTCAAGATCATATAGCGGAAGACTAAAATAAATCAAAATTTATTTTCTAAGATGAAAAAATCCTTAGATCTAAGATTCTATTACATGATTATTACATGGCATTAAATCAGAAATTAAAATATATAAATATAGCATGAACTACATGTTGATCATATCAACATGTTTCTATACTACATCTAATGTATGTATTAAACAATAGATCAGATCTATTACCTTGCAAGTTAGATGTTCTAACCTTGCTGATCTGGGCTTGAGGATGATGTTGCAAGCCGCACACGTGTCCGGCCTCTAGGAGTCATCCACACGAGCCCACGAATCTCGATCAGAAGTCCTGCTTCAGAAAATCAGCACAGTATGCTAGTACTGCGCTGATCCTTCTTTGATGGTTGATCAGGTGCCTCCTTCTTCTTGATTTGGACTCTTCCAAAGATGAAAAGTAGAAGGAGGAGTTTCAGATCTGAGACACTCTCAGGAAACTCAAGATGGAGGGAGGAAAGATATGAAAATAAAAACCCAAGAAGAAGACCCTCTTCTTCTTCACGTTTTTCTCTCTAGACACCCAAACTTGCATCTTTTATATCTCCACGACCCAAAGGTATTTCTCTCTAATTTTTGGATGGAACAAAGGTCTCTCAAATCTCTAATTTCTTCTAAACTTTTATGAAGAAACTCATCTTATATAGAAAGATATGATAGAGTCCTTGTCTAGGTCAAACACCTAGTCAAGGCTTATCCAAACATGGCAAGTTAAGGGACGCCCAACTCTTGAGCACCTCCTTCATATTTTTGTGTATGGATCAATAGAAAAGGGTACACAATGTATACCCTAAAATCCACAAAAATTCTAAAAAAAAATTTGGATAAATTCGATGCAAAATTGAAAGAGTTTTGGATTTCTAAAACTCTATCTCATAGAATTCGAAATCCAAACTTATTCCTTTTAGATTTGATCCAAACCACCTTCCATGTAAGAAAGAAGAGAGGAGACCTTTTGTGAACGTGGGAGAGATCTGAGAGAGGGCTTTTGTCGCATAAAATAAGTGGAGATTGGTGTTGAATAAGAGAGAGGGCGTGGAGAAGGCTTATGTGGCGCAAGGTGGAATCCTAGTCTTACTAGGATTCTGTCTTATGACTTGTTTTAATTTGGTTTTCCAAACCAAATCAAATCAAAATTAGATAAATCCAATTAAAATAGGTCTTAACCCAATTAAGAACCTAATTTAATCAGATTAAATTAGGTTTAAATCTGATTTAATTTTCTAATCAAATTAGAAATTAGATTGACCCAAGTCCTAGTTGAACTAGGACTAGTTTTTCCTTGCACTTGGCTTATCCAATAAATCAATTGGACTTGATCCAATCAAGTCCAAAATAAATCTAATTAAATTATATTTAATTAAACTTAATCTCAGCCCATTGGCTTAATCAAATTAAGCCAATTAGCAATCGAATTGCTAATCGATCCTCCTGTAACACTTGCACTGGGTTAAATGTCAATCGTATTGATCATTTAACCCTAGAACGATTCTTAATTGTTGATCAACCATCTGATCGGATCATGAACTCTAATATGTGTGACCTCATAGGTCCGAACCTAAGCCTGTAGTATAGGAACAAATTCCTATACCAATCGAAGTAACCATCTAGCAATGGTACCCGACGACCGGATAGGTCGAATGTGTAGAACAACATCCTTAGAACCCATGCGGATATAGTTTTCATATAATTCATCCCCTTGACCAAAATGATCATAGGACACCCCAGAGCTCAACTGTCAACTCTGATCAGGTTGTCCACATTGTATTTCAAAATATCAAATCCATCTGATGG
Source organism: Elaeis guineensis (assembly GCF_000442705.2). NCBI lineage: Eukaryota > Viridiplantae > Streptophyta > Magnoliopsida > Arecales > Arecaceae > Elaeis > Elaeis guineensis. The sequence goes on from NC_025993.2 coordinate 56,435,141, forward strand.
ATTACCCTGGCCAAGATTTTGCTAAATTGAAATACAGCGACTCATTCTTCTCCAACTCTTGGAGTGGTCAATCCCATCTCGATCACACTCTGACTTTACAAGTACTTGACTGTGCCCAGAAGCCTTCCGTCCCTGAATTAAAAATTCAGTTAGTCCAGTACCAAAGCACAGTGAGTTGCTTGCAAGTCACTGAGGCGATCTCAGGTCTAAGGGACACTTATACCTATATCCCATCAGAGATATTCTCGACAGTAGAATACTCTGGAGTTGGTCACGTTCAATGATGATGTATCCTTACATCTCACCTGTATGCCATACCAGTGTCTCCACACTCCTTGGTTAAGAGGACAACCAACCCATATGGCCTACAGCGACCTATGCTCGATAGAAGCTGTCGTCCTTATTAACAGCCTATCATTTGGTCGTGAACAGTTTTAAGGACTAATCGATAAATCCTCTCTTTATTGAACTTAAATAGTCCTAAGGACTTCATCATAACAACGGAGTTCATTAGAAGATGAAAGCTTATGATGAAAATGCCAAATATATTTTATTTATTAACAAATCAATTACAATACTTGGTTGCTCAACCGTCAACAGCTTGACGATTGGCTTTTTGGGATACATTTTCCAACAACTCCCACTTGTCCTAAAGCCACTCGGCATAGTATCTAATACTCATCTTTGACTTGTGGTTGTCGAACTCCTTTATTGCCAGGACTTTAGTGAAGGGGTCGGCTAGGTTCTCCTTTTCGTCGATCTTCTGAAGGTCGATGTCACCTCGATCTACGATCTCCCGGACCAGGTGGAAGCAGCGCAAGATGTGCTTCGTCCGCTGATGTGCTTTGGATTCCTTCGCCTGAGCTATGGCACCAGTGCTGTCGCAATAGAGTAGGACCGGACCATCGAGGGAGGGTGCTACTCTGAGCTCGTTGATGAATTTTCTCAGCCACACAGCCTCCTTCACGGCATCTGATGCTGCGATATACTCCGCTTCACAAACAGAGTCTGCCACAGTATGCTGCTTGGAACTCTTCCAACAGATGGCTCCACCATTCAGAGTAAAGATATAACCCGACACGCTCCTACTGTCATCATGGTCAGATTGGAAGTTGGAGTCTGTGAACCCCATAAGTTTCAGATCTGACTCGCCATAAACCAACCATTGGTCCTTAGTATTTCTCAAATACTTAAGGATGGCTTTAACCACTTTCCAGTGATCTTCTCCAGGATCAGATTGGTATCTACTCACTACTCCTAGTGAGTATGCTACATCTGGTCTTGTACATGTCATGGCGTACATGATAGATCCCACGGCTGAAGCATATGGGACTCTACTCATACGCTCTCTCTCTTCAGGAGTTGTCGGACAATCCTTCTTAGAGAGAGAAATTCCATGGCCTATCGGTAGATAGCCCTTCTTGGAATTTTCCATGCTGAACCTCTTCAGCATAGTGTCTATGTACATAGACTGGGATAACCCAAGCATCTTTTTAGATCTATCCCTATAGATCTTCATCCCTAGCATGTAGGATGCTTCACCCAAGTCCTTCATGGAGAACTGTGATGACAACCAAATTTTTATTCCCTGTAGTGCGGGGATGTCATTCCCGATTAAGAGAATGTCATCCACGTACAAGACAAGGAATACCACAACTAGACCATTTGCCCATTTATAGATGCAGGGCTCTTCTCCATTCTTAATGAAGCCATACGTTTTGATCACCTTATCAAAATGCATGTTCCAACTCCGAGAAGCTTGCTTCAGTCCATAAATGGATCTCTGAAGCTTGCACACCTTGGACTCATCTGTGGATGTAAACCCTTCAGGTTGTATCATATACACCTCTTCAGTCAGCTCTCCATTCAGGAAAGCTGTCTTTACATCCATCTGCCAGATCTCATAATCCAGATGGGCAGCTATTGCAAGCATTATCCGAATAGATTTGAGCATTGCCACAGGGGAAAACGTCTCGTCATAGTCAATACCATAACGTTGACGATACCCCTTGGCAACCAGACGGGCTTTATAGGTCTCCACCTTTCCGTCTGCGCCCCTCTTCCTTTTGAAGACCCATTTACACCCAATGTGTTTAACCCCTTCAGGTGGGTCAACCAATGTCCATACATCGTTGACCTTCATGGACTCCATTTCGGATTTCATGGCTGTAAGCCATTTCTCGGAATCAAGTCTCTGCATAGCATCCATATAGGTGATCGGATCCTCATTATTCTCATCAAGTTCGATGGGATCACCATCCCGGACCAAGAAACTGTAGTATCTGTCCGGCTGACGCGGTACTCTACCGGATCGCCTTAATGGTACAGGTATATTGGGCTCGGGATCTGATCTAATCATATCCGACTCAGGTTCAGCTATTGGTGTCGGTCCTTCTACCTGTTGAACTTCATCAAGTTCAACCTTAGAGGCAACGGTTCCTTCACCAAGGAACTCCTTTTCTAAAAAGATTGCCTTAAGGCTGACGAACACCTTTTGTTCATCAGCATGGTAGAAAAAAATATCCTTTTGTCTCTTTGGGGTACCCTATGAATGAGCATTTGTCAGACCTAGGTCCAAGTTTGTCTGTGACTAATCGTTTGACATAGGCCGGGCACCCTCAGACCCTAAGGTGTGAAAGTGCTGGCTTACGTCCCGTCCATATCTCATATGAAGTCTTAATTACAGACTTACTTGGAACCCTATTTAACAGATAACAGGCCGATTCGAGTGCATATCCCCAGAAGGATATCGACAAGCTAGCAAAACCCATCATGGATCGGACCATGTCTAACAGAGTCCGATTCCTCCTTTCAGACACACCATTATGCTGTGGTGTTCTTGGAGGAGTCCATTGGGAGAGAATCCCATTCTCTCCTAGATATGTGAGAAATTCACTAGAAAGGTACTCTCCTCTTCGATCAGATCGAAGAGTTTTAATACTCTTTCCAGTTTATTTTTCTACTTCACTTCGGAATCGTTTGAACATTTCAAATGAATCCGACTTATGTTTCATCAGATAGACATATCCATATCGGGATAGGTCATCCGTGAAAGTTATGAAGTAGAAATATCCACTTCTAGCACTGGTGCTCATGGGCCCGCATACATCAGTATGTACTAGGCCTAAGAGCTCAGTAGCTCTCTCACCTTTTCCAGTAAAAGGTGACTTGGTCATTTTACCAAGAAGACAGGACTCACAGGTTGGAAGTGATTCACAATCACTGACTTCGAGGATTTCCTCTTGAGTCAACCTATTTATTCTGTTCTTGTTTATATGACCTAGCCTACAGTGCCATAAGTAGATATCTGACACACTATCTAATCTAGGGTGCTTGCCAGTTGAATAGACTACATTAACAGGTTGTGATAACATATACACACCATTGTTCAAATGTCCATAAAAAATAGTAACACCATTCTCAATGATATTACAAATTTGTTTCTTTATTGAAATTTCATAATCATTTTTGGCCAGAAGGCCTACAGAAATGACATTTAAAAAGAAATTGGGACAGAAATGACAATCATTAAGAACAACGATATGGGATTCAAATACAAGTTTCAAGATTCCTAATGCTAGAACTGGAACTGGTCTTCCATCTCCAACGTTCAGGAACCTCTCGCCTAGCTCGAATCTCCTACTGACCTGCAACCCCTGCAACGAATTGCAAATATGGTAAGGGCTATCGATATCCAATACCCAGTCAGTTATATCACAAATAGAGAAATTGCAAGGAGTTATCATATAAATACCTTGCCCAGCAACAACTTGCTGCTTTCTCTGCCTGTTCGGGTCTAGGGAGGCAATGTACTGGGGACAGTTCCTCTTCCAGTGCCTCCGCTTCTTGCAAAAGAAGCATTCAGCTTGACTCTTATCGGGTTTGATCTTTTTGGTCTGACACTGCACAGATGTCCCAGCCTGAACTTGCACCTTCTTCACTTTCTTCTTCTTGTTCTTCTTCCCTTTCTTAAAGGGTCGAGAACCAGAAGACGAACCTCCCACTAAGTTCACCGACTCCTTATGGAGTTGGTGATCTTTCTCAAAGTTCTGAAGTAACCCCAGTAATCCATGGTAGTTTACTTCAAGCTTTGTCATTCTATAATGAGTGAGGAATGGGAGATAAGACTTGGGCAGCGAGTTCAGTATTGCATCTTTCCCAAGCTGCTCATGCAAGGGAAAGCCGAGCTTGCTCAATCGTTCCATCAGCTCGATCATGTATAATACATGATCAGTGACAGAGGCACCATCCCGCATTTTGGCATTGAAGATGGTACAACTAGTCTTATGCCTCTCCACGTCATCGGGTGTGCCAAAGGCATCCTCCAACACTTGAAGCATGTCCTTTGGCTGAGCCATCTCGAATCTGCGACTGAACTCATCACTCATAGCAGCCAGCATGATACAGCGCACCATGGTCCGGTCACTGAGCCACTTCTGGTAAGTGTCTATGACTGTTCCATGTGCATTGACAGCTGGCTCCTCAGGTGCAGGATCCATTATCACATATAGGATCCATTCATGCTCCAGGACTATCTTCAACTTTCGGTACCAGCTATCGAAATTGGATCCCACCAACTTATCATTGTCCAACAATGATCAGAGCGATAGGGAAGTGGCCATATCTGCACAAAAGAGAACCATAACCTAATTAGTAATTGATTCATTAAACCTAAAGATTTGGACTTTAATCAAAAGGTTTCTCCCATTATTTTATTCGAATTGGTAGCCTCTACCTCCAATTCGAGGAATTACCCTAATTCCTTAGCGGGTACTAGAATCCACTTAGACTGCACACAAGCCCAACTTTGGTTGGCCAACCCATGTACATCTAAGGGTAGGTTCATAACCAATTATTTCTCTAAATAATTTTTAGTAATTTTAATTTTGCCCCAGAAACCTAATCAGTAGGCTTTGGCCTCCACTGTAAGGATCCAGTTAGGTCCAACCATTAACATGATCATGCTTGGTGTATCTAACCAACGAATGATTAAGCCCAACTTTGGTTGGCTCACCAAACCACCATTAGAGAGACACTTTCAAGTCATCATATGATGAGTGATAATTCCATTAGTTAACAAGCACCAGGCCTTTGGGTCTACAATGATTATTGAGTTAATGGACTCATTATCAAACACCTTAATGGGAGGCTATGACTCAGTTATCTCCATAACTTTATCATTTTAAGGACCTAATAATTTTATAGGATTTAAATAATATAGAGGATGAAGTCAGATGAACCAGCTTATCATGATCCTCCCACTGGCTTCACCAAGTCAGCTTAAGGGAGACCAAGGCTGGTCTAGGAGCACCTAAATCAGTCACACTGATTTACCTAGCTGACATGGGTCAGCTCGAATAGTCAAGTGATCCGATCAAAACATAATTTCACCAAGAGGCCAGGTAAGTTCGATCAGTGGGAGGGTCTGCCAAAGCTTGCCTTAGACACCATAAGAAATGGCCAGGTAAGCGGGCTCCCAATTAAAAACCACCGGTCTGGTTTACCTTAGACACCAACTGGTTTAATTAGTTTTGATTAGATCAACCTAACAGTTCGTGCTAGACCGCTTAGCCAAGAATCAAGTCCATTTGGTTCTCGTTAAAGACATGGACTTGACCAACTACAACTATTGTAATTGATCTAGAGAATCCTTGACCTAATCTAAGACAACAATTGATTAGATTTAGTCAATTCTCTAATTAAGTCCATCTTTAATCTAACCATAGATCTAACCCAATTAATAGACCTAATTCCCACTAACCCATTAACCCAATGTGTTATGATTTGTGTCTTAGGTTCTTCAATTCACAATCCTAGAACCTAATCAAACAACTTCTTAATTCTTAATTAAGTTTTGGGCTGAGGGTTGGGTTCGGCTTTTCAAAAAATAATTTTCATATTTGTAAAATAATTTTACAATATGATTCTACCAACCATATTGCATGTTTGATTCATAATCAAGATGCAAGTGAAATAAACATGAAACTACTTTAGATCTAATCTAAACAGGTTCATGTAATTGAAATAATTTCAACTTTAAACAATTTTTTTACACAAAAATTATTAACAAAAAGATTTTATTTCAGATTTAAACATCTTTTAAATCTAATAAATCATAAATTTAATCTAGATCATATCTAATAAATTTATGATTAAAGATAGATCTACACAAACTAGGACAACCTTTGCACTGTAAGGGGTAAACCTTACAGCAGGACAACCTTGCAGTTTGTGATTGATCTAAAATTTTAATTTTAGATTTAATAATCAGATTATAAATTAGATCTAATTTAAAAATAATCTAAGCATGTATAAATAATCATGTAATAAAGAACCTAGGCTCTGATACCAATTGTAGGAACCAGATCTAGGGTTTCAGGGTTAGATCTTGAAAAAGAGGGTTAGATCTTGAAACTTTTTCAAGATCATACAGCGGAAGACTAAAATAAATCAAAATTTATTTTTTAAGATTAGAAAATTCCTAGATCTAAGATCCTATTACATGATTATTACATGGTATTAAATCAGAAATTAAAATATATAAATATAGCATGAACTACATGTTGATCATATCAACATATTTCTATACTACATCTAATGTATATATTAAACAATAGATCAGATCTATTACCTTGCAAGTTAGACGTTCTAACCTTGCTGATCTGAGCTTGAGGATGATGTTGCAAGCCGCACATGCATCCGGCCTCTAGGAGTCATCCACACGAGCCCACGAATCTCGATCAGAAGTCCTGCTTCAGGAAATCAGCACAGTATGCTAGTACTGCGCTGATCCTTCTTTGATGGTTGATCAGGTGCCTCCTTCTTCTTGATTTGGACTCTTCCAAAGATAAAAAGTAGAAGGAGGAGTTTCAGATCTGAGATACTCTCAGGAAACTCAAGATGGAGGGAGGAAAGATATGAAAACAAAAACCCAAGAAGAAGACCCTCTTCTTCTTCACGTTTTTCTCTCTAGACACCCAAACTTGCATCTTTTATATATCCACGACCCAAAGGTATTTCTCTCTAATTTTTGGATGGAACAAAGGCCTCTCAAATCTCTAATTTCTCCTAAAATTTCACAAAGAAACTCATCTTATATAGAGTGATATGATAGAGTCCTTGTCTAGGTCAAACACCTAGTCAAGGCTTATCCAAACATGGCAAGTTAAGGGATGCCCAACTCTTGAGCACCTCCTTCATATTTTTGTGTATGGATCAACAGAAAAGGGTTCACAATATATACCCTAAAAGCCATAAAAATTCCAAAAAAAAATTTGGATAAATTCGATGCAAAATGGAAAGAGTTTTGGATTTCTAAAACTCTATCTCATAGAATTCGAAATCCAAACTTATTCCTTTTAGATTTGATCCAAACCACCTTCCATGTAAGAAAGAAGAGAGGAGACCTTTTGTGAATGTGGGAGAGATCTGAGAGAGGGCTTTTGTCGCACAAAATAAGTGGAGATTGGCGTTGAATAAGAGAGAGGGCGTGGAGAAGGCTTATGTGGCGCAAGGTGGAATCCTAGTCTTACTAGGATTCTGTCTTATGACTTGTTTTAATTTAGTTTCCCAAACCAAATCAAATCAAAATTAGATCAACCCAATTAAAATAAGTCTTAACCCAATTAAGAACCTAATTTAATCAGATTAAATTAGGTTTAAATCTGATTTAATTTTCTAATCAAATTAGATATTAGATTGACCCAAGTCCTAGTTGAACTAGGACTAGTTTTTCCTTGCACTTGGCTTATCCAATAAATCAATTGGACTTGATCCAATCAAGCCCAAAATGAATCTAATTAAATTATATTTAATTAGACTTAATCTCAGCCCATTGTCTTAATCAAATTAAGCCAATTAGCAATCGAATTGCTAATCGATCCTCCTGCAACACTTGCACTGGGTTAAATGTCAATCGTATTGATCATTTAACACTAGAACGATTCTTAATTATTGATCAACCATCTGATCGGATCATAAACTCTAATGTGTGTGACCTCATAGGTCCGAACCTAAGCAGGTAGTATAGAAATGAATTCCTATACCAATCGAAGTGACCATCTAGTAATGGTACCCGACGACCGGATAGGTCGAATGTGTAGAACAACATCCTTAGAACCCATGCGGATATAGTTTTCATATAATTCATCCCCTTGATCAAAATGATCATAGGACACCCCAGAGCTCAACTGTCAACTCTGATCAGGTTGTCCACATTGTATTTCAAAATATCAAATCCATCTGATGGATTACCCTGGCCAAGGTTTTGCTAAATTGAAATACAGCGACTCATTCTTCTCCAACTCTTGGAGTGGTCAATCCCATCTCGATCACACTCTGACTTCACAAGTACTTGACTGTGCCCAGAAGCCTTCCGTCCCTGAATTAGAAATTCAGTTAGTCCAGTACCAAAGCACAGTGAGTTGCTTGCAAGTCACTGAGGCGATCTCAGGTCTAAGGGACACTTATACCTATATCCCATCAGAGATATTCTCGACAGTAGAATACTCTGGAGTTGGTCACGTTCAATGATGATGTACCCTTACATCTCACCTGTATGCCATACCAGTGTCTCCACACTCCTTGGTTAAGAGGACAACCAACCCATATGGCCTACAGCGACCTATGCTCGATAGAAGCTGTCGTCCTTATTAATAGCCTATCATTTGGTCGTGAACAGTTTTAAGGACTAATCGATAAATCTTCTCTTTATCGAACTTAAATAGTCCTAAGGACTTCATCATAACAATGGAGTTCATTAGAAGATGAAAGCTTATGATGAAAATGCCAAATATATTTTATTTATTAACAAATCAATTACAATACTTGGTTGCTCAACCGTCAACAGCTTGACGATTGGCTTTTTGGGATACATTTTCCAACATATTTGAATTCAAAATTTGATTTGAATTCAAATATGCAATTACTCATCTTTATCCTTTCTTTTGGATAAGACGTTTGACGTTGTTATAAAAGGAGGAGAAGAGTGGGGTGTGTAAGAAAAAGATTTTTGGAGAAAAATTCTTGGGTGTGAGAAGTCTTGTGCATGAGAAGGAAGTCCATATCCTTCCAAGAGAAAAAGAAAGAAAAGAAAGAAAAGTGAGTGCAAGATTTTTGGTGAGTTCCCTAGAGTTTTAGTCTGGGATTCGGAAAGTGAGAAAGTGAGCTACGAGTGTCGTGAGCCTACAAAATTTTAGGAAGATCTTCAACATCCTCTTAAGCATGTCTGTTGATGATCTGGAGCATCTGAAGAATCGACAGACATCGATCGAAACTGTTCGATCAGCATCGGTCGTCAAAAGGGCTCCACAATGAGCTAGCACCCGTGAGGAGTCGATCAGACCGAGAGCTTCGTATGGACGATCTGTAGAGACCAGACACACTGTGTGGCTATGTCACGACGATCAGACTCTCCCGACGGTGATCAGATTACGACGATCTACTACCCGCACAAAAGTATTGTGTTTCGAACACATTACAGTAAAGTGTTTACTGTTTGAATTTGAATTTCAAATTTAAATGCATGCATGCTATATATCATATTTAGATCCTAGTGTAGGATAAATTTATATTAATTAATTAGATTAATTAATATTTTTTTACTATAAAATCATAATTTTAAAAAAGTTTTAAAATTATCATTTTACCCCTGCACTGAATTTTCCACAGTTATGGTGTAGTCAAACTATAACACACTCAAGGTGAACTGTCGATGTACCTCAGGTCAAAGAACTAGACACACAGCTGCAGCATCGAGCTAGTCATTGACGAGAAGGTAGACTTTCTTATGACTACTCGAGGTGGTCACGCTCAGTACTCTCATTCTCAATGAATATCTGTATTCTCACTCTGGTGTCTCCACACCATAGACTCAAGACACATCTATCCTAAGGAAGCAATCGTACACCAACCTTCCGGATCGATCACCATCCTCATGATGATCCTATGGTCAGGAGCTGTTTATGAGTTAGTTATGTAAATTCATGTCTTAAATTTTTCAACTCTTGAAAATATGAATTAACATTCCTACTAACTCAAAGGATGTATCAAAGATATAATGTACGTAATGTGATAGTAGAATAACCTTTTTATTCATTTATAGTTAAAATTATAAATTTGCCCTTATATTTGTATAGGAATGTGTCAGTCAATCTGGCATCTAGGGCACACATCTAACATCAGACCCTTCAAGTGGGCCCGCGAGCCTGCACGATACTATTGGTCTCTAGACTCAGCTTTTTTTTGAGAGAGAACATTAACCATGGAAGAAGAAAGAGATCTCCATAAAAATTATGGAAAAAAGTGTTGAAATAAAAATAAAAAGTATAAAAATAATCTAAAAAAATCTTGAAATAAAAATAAAAAAGATAAAGATTAAAAGGGATGCAACACGAAGACTTCCAAGGGGGTCACCCATCCTAGTACTACTCTTACCAAAGCACGCTTAACTTCGGAGTTCTGATGGGATCTGGTGCATTAGTACTAGCATGATTGCACCCATTATGATTTCTTTGAAATTCTAAGATATAACGTAGCGGCCATCGCATGCCATCAGTAACCCTCCCACGTCCAGGCCTATAGGACATCAGACCCTTCAAGTGGATCCCTCGAGCCCACACGGCACTGCCTGTCTCCTGACTCAGTTTTTTTTTTTAAGAGAAAATATTACTTGCGGTAGAAGAAAGAGATCCCCACAAAAATTATGAAAAAAAATATTAAATTTAAAATAAAATCGATAAAGATTAAAAAGGATGCAACACGAGGACTTTCGAGGGGATCACCTGTCATAGTACTACTCTCACCCAAGCACGCATAACTGCAGAGTTCTGATGGGATCCGATGCAACAATGCTGGTATGATCATACCCATCTCGATCTCTTTGAAATTCATTAATATAACGTTGCATCCATTGCACGCCATCTGTAACCCTTACACCATCCTGGCCTATTGGGTATCGGACCCTTCAAGTGGGTCCCGTGAGCTCGCACGGTGCTGTCGGTCTCCAGACAGTTTCTTTTTTAGAGAAAATGTTACCTACGGTAGAAGAAAGAGATTTTCATAAAAGTTATAAAAAAAATATTGAAATAAAAATAAAAAAGATGAAGATTAAAAGGGGTGCAACACGAAGACTTCCCAGGGGGTCACCCATCCCAATACTACTCTCGCCCAAGCACGCTTGACTATGAAGTTCTGATAGGATCCGGTGCATTAGTGTTGGTATGATCACACCCATCATGATCTCTTTGAAATTTATTAATATAACATAGCGGCCATTGCACGCCATCTGTGACCCTCCCACCGTCCAGGCCTGCAGGGTACCGGACCCTTAAAGTGGGCCCGCACGACATTGTAGGTCTCCAGACTCAATTTTTTTTTGGAAGAGAACGATAACTGCGGTAGAAGAAAGAGATCACCATAAAAATTGTAGAAAAAAATATTGAAATAAAAATAAAAAATATAAAAATTACAAAAAAAAGTCTTAAAATAGAAATAAAGAGGACGAAGATTAAAAGGAATGCAACACCAGGACTTCTCAGGGGATCACCCATTCTAGTACTACTCTCACCCAAGCATGCTTAACTGTGGAGTTTCGATGGGATCCGATGCATTAGTGCTGGCATGATCGCAGCCATCATGATCTCTTCAAAATTCTTAGATATAATGTAGCAGCCATCGCACGCCATTAGTAACCCTCCCACATCGAGGCCAGTAGGGCACCGGACCCTTCAAGTGGATCCCTCGAGCCCACATGGCACTGCCTGTCTCCAGACTCAGTTTTTTTTTAAGAAAAAATGTTACCTGCGGTAGAAGAAAGAGATCTCCATAAAACTTATGAAAAAAAATATTGAATTAAAAATAAAATAGATAAAGATTAAAAAGGATGCAACACGAGGACTTCCCTGGGGGTCACCCATCTTAGTACCACTCTCGCCCAAACACGCATAACTGCGGAGTTCCGATGGAATCCGATTCAATAATGCTGGTATGATCACAACCATCATGATCTCTTCGAAATTTGTTAATGTAACATTGCGGCCATTACATGCCATCTGTAACCGTCCCATTGTCCTGGCCTGTTGGCTACCGGACCCTTCAAATGGGTCCCGTGAGCCTGCACGGTACTGTCGGTCTCCAGACTCAATTTTTTTTTTGAGAGAAAATGTTACCTATAGCAGAAGAAAGAGATCTCCATAAAAGTTATAAAAAAAAGGTTTGAAATAAAAATAAAAAGGATGAAGATAAAAAGGGGGGCAACACATGAACTTCCCAAGGGGTCATCCATCCTAGTACTACTCTCGCCTAAGCATGCATGACTGCGGAGTTCCGAAGGGATCCTGTGCATTAGTGCTGGTATGATCGCACCCATCACGATCTCATCAAAATTCTTGAATATAATGTAGTGGCCATTGCACGCCATCTGAAACCCTACGATCGTCCAGGCCTGCAGGGTACCGGACCCTTCAAGTGGGCCCTCGAGCCCGCACGGCACTATAGGCCTCCAGACTCAGTTTTTTTTTTTGAGAGAGAGAATGTTTAACACGGCAGAAGAAACAGATCTCCATAAAAATTATGAAAAAAAATGTTGAAATAAAAATAAAAAGCATAAAAATTATAAAAAAAAGTCTTGAAATAGAAATAAAAAGGATGAAGATTAAAAGAGATGCAACACGAGGACATCCCAGGGGGTCACCCATCCTAATACTACTCTCCACCAAGCATGCCTAACTACAGAGTTCTAATGGGATCCGATGCATTAGTGAAGGCATAATCACACCAATCATGATCTCTTTGAAATTCTTAGATATAATGTAGCGGCCGTCGCACGCCATCAGTAACCCTCCCACGTCCAAGCCTGTAGGGCATTGGACCCTTCAAGTGGATCCCGCGAGCCCACACGGCACTGCCTGTCTCCAGACTCAATTTTTTTTTTAAAGAGAAAATGTTAACTGCGGCAGAAGAAAGAGATCCTCATAAAAATTATGAAAAAAAGTATTGAATTAAAAATAAAATAGATAAAGATTAAAAAGGATGCAACACGAGGACTTCCCAAGGGGTTAGCCATCCTAGTACTACTCTCGCCCAAGCACGCGTAACTGCGGAGTTCTGTGGGTCTGGTGCATTAGTGCGGGTATGATCTCACCCATCACAACATCTTCAAAATTAGTTGATATAATGTTACAGCCGTTGCATGCCATCTGTAACCCTCCCACCATCCTGGCCTGTGGTACCGGACCCTTCAAGTGGGTCCCGCGAGCCCACATGGCACTATCGGTCTCCAGACTCTATTTTTTTGAGAGAAAATGTTACTTATGGTAGAAGAAAGAAATCTCCATAAAAATTATGAAAAAAAATCATCAAATAAAAATAAAAAGGATGAAGATTAAAAGGGGTGTAACACGAGGACTTCCCAAGGGGTAACCCATCCCAGTACCACTCTCGCTCAAGCACGCTTGACTGTGGAGTTCTGATGGGAAATAGTGCATTAGTGCTGGTATGATCGCACCTATCTCGAACTCTTCAAAATTCATGGATATAACATAGCGGCCGTTGTACGCCATCTATAACCCTCCGATCATCCAGGCCTGTAGGGTACCGAACCCTTCAAGTGGGCCCACGAGCACGCACGGCACTGTAGGTCTCCAGACTCAATTTTTTTTTAGAGAGAATGTTAACCACGACAGAAGAAAGAGATCTCCATAAAAATTATGAAAAAAAGTGTTAAAATAAAAATGAAAAGCATAAAAATTGGAAAAAAAATCTTGTAATAGAAATAAAAAGGATGAAGATTAAAAGGGATGCAACACGAGGACTTCCAAAAGGGTCACCCATCCTAGTACTACTCTCGCCCAAGCTCGCTTAACTACGGAGTTCTGATGGGATCCGATGCATTAGTACTGGCATGATCACACCCATCATGATCTCTTTGAAATTTTTAGATATAATGTAGCGGGCATCGCACGCCATCAGTAACCCTCCCACGTCCAGGCCTATAGGGAATCAGACCGTTTAAGTGGATCCCGCGAGCCCACACGGCACTGCCTGTCTCCAGACTCATTTTTTCTTTTTAAGAGAAAATATTACCTATGGTAGAAGAAAGAGATCTCCATAAAAATTTTGAAAAAAAGTATTGAATTAAAAATAAAATAGGCGAAGATTAAAAAGGATGCAACACGAGGACTTCCCAAGGGGTCACCCATCCTTGTACTACTTTCGCCCAAGCAAGCTTAACTACGAAGTTCTGATAGGATCTGGTGCATTAGTGCTGGTATGATCGTACCCATCATGATCTCTTTGAAATTCATTGATATAATGTTGTGGCCATTGCACGCCATCTGTAACCCTCCCACCGTCCTGGCCTGTTGGGTACCAGACACTTCAAGTGGGTCCGGTGAGCCCGCACGGCACTGTCGGTCTCCAAACTCAGTTTTTTTTTGAAAGAAAATATTGCCTGTGGTAGAAAAAAGTGATCTCCATAAAAATTATGAAAAAAAATCATGACATAAAAATAAAAAGGATGAAGATTAAAAGGGATGCAACACGAGGACTTCTTAGGGGGTCACCCATCCCAGTAGTACTCTCGCCCAAGCACGCTTGATTGCGGAGTTCTGATGGGATCCGGTGCGTTAGTGCTGGTATAATCGCACCCATCACGATCTCTTTGAAATTCATGGATATAATGTAGCGGCCGTTGCACGCCATCTATAACCCTCCCACCGTCCAGGCCTGTAGGGTATCGGACCCTTCAAGTGGGCCCACGAGCCCGCACGGCACTGTAGGTCTCCAGACACTATTTTTTTTGAGAGAAAATGTTAATCGCAACAGAAGAAAGAAATCTCCATAAAAATTATGAAAAAAATATTGAAATAAAAATAAAAAGCATAAAAATTACAGAGAAAAGTCTTGAAATAGAAATAAAAGTGATGAAGATTAAAAGGGATGCAACACGAGGACTTCCCAAGGGGTCACCCATCCTAGTACTACTCTCATCCAAGCATGCTTAACTATGGAGTTCTGATGGGATCCGGTGCATTAGTGCTGGCATGATTGCACCCATCATGATCTCTTCGAAATTCTTAGATATAACGTAGTGGCCATCGCACGCCATCAGTAACCCTTCCACATCCAAGCCTGTAGGGCATCGGACCCTTCAAGTAGATCCCACGAGCCCGCACGGCATTACCTGTTACCAGACTTAGTTTATTTTTAAGAGAAAACATTACCTGCGGCAGAAGAAAGCGATCCCCATAAAAATTATGGAAAAAAGTGTTGAATTAAAAATAAAATAGATGAAGATTAAATGGTTGCAACACGAGAACTTCCATGGGGGTCACCCATCCTTGCTCTACTCTCGCCCAAGCACGCTTAACTGTGGAGTTCTGATGGGATTCGATGCAATAGTGCTGGTATGATCGCCCCTATCACGATCTCTTCGAAGTTCATTGATATAACGTTGCGGCCATTGCACACCATCTGTAACCCTTCCACCTCCTAGCCTGTTGGGTATCGGACCCTTCAAGTTGGTCCCGCGAGCCCGCACGGTGCCATCGGTCCTCAGAATCAATTTTTTTGAGAGAAAACTTAATCTGCAGTAGAAGAAAGAGATCTCCATAAAAATTATGAAAAAAAGTCTTGGAATAAAAATAAAAAGGATGAAGATTAAAATGGTTGCAACATGAGGACTTCCCAGGGGGTCACCCATCCCATTACTACTCTCGCCCAAGCACGCTTGACTGCGGAGTTCTGATGGGATCCAGTGCATTAGTGTTGATATGATCGCACCCATCACGATCTCTTTGAAATGCACGCCATCTGTAACCCTCTCACTGTCCAGGCCTGTAGGGTACCGGACCCTTCAAGTGGGCCCGCGAGCTTGCACGACACTGTAGGTCTCCAGACAGTTTTTTTTTAGAGAGAACGTTAACCACAGTAGAAGAAAGAGATCTCTATAAAAATTGTAGAAGAAAATGTTGAAATAAAAATAAAAAGTATAAAAATTACGAAAAAAAGACTTGAAATAGAAATAAAATGGATGAAGATTAAAAGGGATGCAACACAAGGACTTCCTAAGGGATCACCCATCCTAGTACTACTCTCGCCCAAGCACACTTAACTATGAAGTTTTGATAGGATCTAGTGCATTAGTGCTGGCTTGATCACACCCATCATGATCTCTTCGAAATTCTTAGATATAACGAAGCGGCCATCACGCGCCATCAATAACCCTCCCACATCCAGGCCAGTAGGGCACCGGACCCTTCAAGTGGATCCCTCAAGCCCGCATGGCACTATCTGTCTCTAGACTCAGTTTTTTTTTAAGAGAAAATGTTATGTACGGTAGAAGAAAGAGATCCCCACAAAAATTATGAAAAAAAGTGTTGAATTAAAAATAAAATAGACAAAGATTAAAAAGGATGCAACACGAAGACTTCACAGGGGGTCACCCATCCTAGTACTACTCTCGCCCAAGCACGCGCAACTGTGGAGTTCTGATGGAATCTGATGCAATAATGCCGGTATGATCGAACCCATCATGATCTATTCAAAATTCGTTGATATAATATTGCAGCCATTGCACGCCATCTGTAACCCTCCCACCTATTAGATGTATGCCCTAGATGCCAGATTGGCTGACACATTCCTGTACAAATGTAAGGGCAAATTTATAATTTTGATTATAAATGAATAAAAGGGTTATTCTACTATCACATTGTGTATATTATGTCTGTGATACATCCTTTAAATTAGTAGGAATGTTAATTTATATTTTCAAGAGTTAAAAATTTAAGGCATGAATTTACATAACTAACTTATAAACAGCTCCTGACCGTAGGATCATCATGAGGATGGTGATCGATCCGAAAGGTTGGTGTATGATTGCTTTCTTAGGGTAGATGTGTCTTGAGTCTACGGTGTGGAGACATCAGAATGAGAGTACAGGTATTCGTTGAGAACAAGAGTACAGAGCGTGACCACCTCGAGCAGTCATAAAGAAGTCTACCTTCTCGTCAATGACTAGCTCGATGCTGCAGTTGTGTGTCTAGTTCTTTGACTTGAGGTGCATCGATAGTTCACCTTGAGTGTGTTATAGTTTGACTACATCATAACTCGGTCTCCTAGCCTTCGAAACCCTGAGGTGTATGTTGGCTATAGCATATTCATTGTAGGAACCAGATTGCACCAAGATGGGATCTATCAACCTCGGTAGATAAGAGGAGTAGTCCTATGATGATCGAAAGATCGAGTCCTTAAGCCCATGGCCATGGCAGAGTGAAATAATGGAAAAGAGTTTTCCATTAAGGTTTTACATCGGATTTGGATCGATCGATTGATTCATATGACTGATGTTGGATTTGACGAGTTCACCTTAACCCTAATTCAGTCGGGACTCATGATAGAGGAACTCAATCACACAGGTAGCTGCACTGAGAGGTTCATCTTTATTTCTGATGGGTTGCCACCATATACTGCTAGGTATCATTGGTGGATTTTGGGAGCAATTAGAATGATCGATCATCTCGATCATTCTAATTATCTGAATCAGAAGAGTTCTGGTCCATCAAAAGGAGTTTCGATGATGAGATCATGACATGTCTCATTACCATATGAAAATGAACCTAACTAGATCACACAAATAAGAGTTAAGGTCTGGATGTCATCAATTGAGCTAGTCCAATTCGATTGATTTGGATTAGATCTAATTAGGCTCAAAAAAATCATGCTAGCATACGATTGAGCCTAACTTTCTCCTCGTGTAATCTTTTCTATCTCGACTGAGCCAATTATAAATTGACTCACCTAGAGAACCTTGAGAAGGTTTCTCTCAATTTGACTGGAGCCAGTCCAGCTCAAAAAAGTCTTGTCTTAATTCATGAGATGAATTTAAGACAACACCTGCTAATTCCTGTCACTTGCCATTTTCATTTTAGGACATCGGTCAAATGTTGACCCATGGACCTTGGACTGAAGGCCACTTGGCAAGAGGTCATTGGAGAGTTTTTGTGGAGTGTCCACCTGGTAATTTTACCCTCAAAGTGGGTGCCATAATCAGAAATGGCGTGCACCCCAAGTGGATAAGGATAGAGTCCCATGAGATGAGGAGGGTTTGGTGTGGTTCTTATCTGATATGATTAGATGACATCACTCTACCAATCAAAATTTTTTCAAAATTAATTAGATTTTTTTGGTTGGTCGAATGATGTGGCACTGCATGGCGCAGCAGGGTCTATTTAAACCCAATCTGCACCTAGGGTTTAGAGAATCTACTCAATACCCAGCAAAAATATGAAACCCCTCCACTTATCTATGTACCCTCTGCTCCTCTCCCTCCCCTCTTCATGTCCAAGAGGTTGGGCATCCATCTGGTGCTTGTCCAAGGTGTGGTGGCTCCCTGATCAAAAGGCTGCAGGGATTTGTCGAGAAGCTGCTACTCCAGCTTCAGAAGATCTTTTGAAGATCTTGCAGATCAAATCTAGATCTGATTTTTGGTGAAAAAATTTGCAAGGAGAATATGATCTAGATTTTACTTGAGTGGATATCGATAGAGACCAGGTGACTGCATGGCTATTTTAGAACCTCGAGCGTTGCTGCGATCATTTACAGGATAATCTAGTTACCCTAGAGGTATTTCTCTAATCCTCAAGTTTTAGATTTAATTTTAGATTAAATATTAAATAATAAGAATTAAATCTAATAGATCTTAGATCTAAAATAAAGTAAAATATTTTTTTTAAAAATATTCTGCCCCAGATCTCATTAGATCTGGAAGATCCTACAAAGAAAAAGATGATTTTTTCCTTTTCAACTGGTATCAGAGCCAGGTTGATGGTTCTATTTCAGATCTAATTTAGATCTAATTTTTATTTTTATTTATCTAATATTAATGAATTTTAGATATCACATCAGATGTGATTGAATCTAAAATCAAAAAATTTAAAATTAAATCTAAGTAGATCTAACATGTATGAGATGCTTGACTAGACTGGGAATAGTTTAAACTATAAATAGTCTTAAAGTTTTATGTTTTAATGTGATTAAAATATAAATTAGATCTAATTTATTCTTTAATTTTTTGATGTTATAAATATTATATTCAAATTAAAAAATAGAAAATAAAATTTAATTAATTCATAAGATTGATCTGCTGTATGCCTAGACTAGTTGTAGAATTATTCTAGTAACTGTCTAGAATAGATTTTATATTGAATAGTTCAATTTAAATCTTATTTTTTAGATGTTACATGTGATGTATCAGATCTGAAAGTATGCTAATTAGATCAGATTTTAATACATGAGATGTATGCAAAGCATGTATAAGTTAGATCTGAAATTATATATGTGATATGTAACTTAGATCTAACTAGTTTTGTAGTTAAATCAATATTTCTGATTAAGGTGTTCCTCATGGCCGTCTGGTCATAAAAATAAAGTAGGATTTAAGACCCTCTCCTCCCATTCAATGGGGTGTTCTTATGGTGTGTAGGGGTGCTGCGTGTTCATCCTTATTTAGAAATCAAAATTTACTTTTCTGTAAAACCTTAGATCCTGAAATCTTAGGATTTATTTACATGTTTTGTTTATGAACCCAAGACTTAATTAATGAATTAAGCTTATGAAATTAAATTGGGTCTAAAATTGAGAATTTCAGATCTAAATCATTTTCATAAAATTGGATTCGGGCTTGGGTAGCTCAATTAGGTCTAGTGGTTGATCAAACTGAATCAAAAGTTGGTTAGGTGGGATCATGAAAGGTAATAATTGACCAGCCTAATAGGATAAAGTCTAGGTCTAGGTCGAATCACATTTAGATGTGACTCGATCAAGTTAAGACCTAATTTGACTCAGTGGTTAGAGCTTGGATTGTAGACTAACCCAATTGGTTCTGGTTCGACAATTTGGTGTCTAAGGTAAGTTGGGCAGATGTGACCAACTAATTTTTAATTGGGAGCTACTCGACTCGAATACGTTCTTGTCAAGTTAATGACATATCCCTCCCACCAGTCTCACTTACCTGGCTATATGTGTTGACTCTGTTCTGATTTGAGGTGGCTAATAATTCAAGCTAACCCATGCCACTAGGTTAGTCATAATTGTTATGACTATGTCAAGTCAAGTTTAATGAGACCTAAATCAAATCTTTCTAAGAAAATATTAAGTCTAAGGTCTTCCACCATTGTGGATGTGCGGGCCCTTCCCGAGGTTGATTGTTCTCGACTGGTTACAGTGGCTCAGTTGCATCGGAAAGATGCAACCATATCTATTAGGCATTGGATGCTATGGATTAGAGGATGGGTTGTGCTCAATATTTCGGATATGGTGAGGGATCCAATCAAGAATCTAATTCGTGCAAATGGTGGGTCTGACTTAACTAAGGATTGGAGTAATATTCTGGGCATGGTGAGCTTCATGAATTAGAGATCAAGTTTTGGATGCACCATGATTAGAGAATCATTAGACAAGAGTTGTCCACTCATTGGTTGACCCATCACCAATAACTGTTAGGTGAGATGATGAGCCAGTCGGTGAGACCGCACCACCCACTAAAAATCACTAATCATGGAGATTTTCACATCTCTACCTAGGGAGTGTAGGGATCTGAGAAAATAGTGGAAGCTTAATTTGTTTAAAAATGAAACTCCAAAATAAATTGGTTAAGTCTGATTACAAAATCTAATTAGAAACTTTTGACTCTCTACAGAAAATATGTCTGCATCCAACCCCCTGACCAAAATACTAGACACCCACAAATTGACTGGACCTAATTTCAAGGACTGGTTGAGGAACTGTAGAATTATGTTGGGTTTCGAGAAACTGACTCATGTCTTGGATCAGGACCCACCTGCCATACCAGCACGTCCGACTGCTGAACAGAGAGCGTCTCTAAAAAAGTGGATGGATGAAGATAACAAAGCCAGGTACTACATGTCGGGTGCAATGTCTGATGACTTGCAGTGCCAGCATGAGAATATTATGACTACCCACCAAATGTTGGCTCACCTATAAGAGTTGTTTGGTGAACAAAGTCGCACAGCCAAGTATCAAGTATGCCAAAGACTTTTTAAGGCTAAAATACGTGATGGCCAGTCAGTCCAAGATCATTGTTTGACAATGATCAAGGACCTTGAGGAGCTTGAGAAGCTCGGTATCATCTTAGACAAAGATTTTTAGATTGACGTGATCCTTCAGTCCTTGTCCGATGCATATGGTCAGTTCATCATGAACTTCCATATGCATAAGATGCAGTGTACCTTGGCTGAGTTAATGAACATGTTGGTTATGGCTGAGCTTTCTTTGAAGAGTTCAAAAGGCTCAGTCCTTACTGTGGAGCGGACTTCTTCCAAGAGAAAGTCTTTTGGAAAGAAGAAAAAATCTACGAAGAAACAGAAGGTGGATGGGAAAAGAAAGAAGACGAAACCAAAGAAGAAGGCTGCTGAAAAGAGAAAATATTTTCACTGCAATTTAGACGGCCATTGGAAATGAAACTGTCTTCCATACTTGGCCACCCTGAAGAATAAGAAGGATGGTCCTTCTAGAGGTATGCTCGTTATAGAATCTAATCTTATGATTTCCTCTGCATCCAGTTGGATACTTGACTCTGGTTCTAGTGCTCATTTGTGCACTTCTATGCAGGGTCTTGAGGAGAACAGGAGGCTGAGGGATGGGGATATGATCCTACGCATCGGGAATGGAGCAAGAGTTGCTGCTTTGGCTGTGGGAACCTACCCTCTGCGATTACCGTTAGGATTAGATTTAGTTCTTAGAGACTGTTATTATGTGCCTGCAGCAAGCAAGAATTTGATTTTTGTTTTATGTTTAGCACAAGAAGGCTATGTGATTAGCTTTCATAAGAACCATTGTAACATATTTTATGAAAATAATAAAGTTGCAAATGATTTTCTTATTAATGATCTCTATCAGCTACATATTGATGTATCTGTATTTCATATCGAGCAAAATGTGAATGCCATGAAAATTAAAAGGCCTAGAGATAGTCTAAATGATAGGCATCTGTGGCACCTAAGGCTAGGTCATATAGCGGAAGACTGAGTTAACAAATTGGAGAAATTTGAGCTATTGAGTCCATTGACTTTCGAGTCATATCCAGTTTGTGAATCATACCTTCAAGGCAAAATGACCAAGCTTCCTTTTGTGGGACATAGGAAAAGGGCCACAGACCTACTTGCCTTAGTACATATGGATGTGTGCGGCCCATTTGATGTGCCGGTTAGAGACAACTATGTCTACTTCATTACCTTCACTGATGATATGTCTTGGTACGGGTATGTGTTTCTAATGAAACACAAGTCTGAAGCCTTTGAAAAGTTCAAAGAATTCAGGCATGAGGTAAAAAAACAAACAGAAAAGCCCATTAAGGTTCTTCGATCAGATCGAGGAGGTGAATACCTTAGTCGAAAGTTCCTAGACTATCTTAAAGACAATGGCATAGTCTCTCAATGGACTCCACTTGGAACACCACAACTCAATAGGGTTTCAGAACAGAGAAATCGGACCTTATTAGATATGGTCCGTTCCATGATGAGCTTCACGGACCTCCCTGAGTTTCTTTGGGGACATTATCTCATGATAGCAATATATGTATTGAATAGGGTTCCCTCTAAAATCATTTCTACCACACCGTATGAGATATGGCATGGTAAGAAACCAAGTCTGAGTCATCTTAGAATTTGGAGTTGTCTGACTCATGTCAAAAGACAGCAGGCGGACAAGTTAGAGTTCAGGTCTTTAACAGCTCGATTCATAGGATATCCTAAAGAGTCATTAAGATACTATTTTTATATTTTGGAAGACCTTAATGTGATTGTGAATCGACATGCTATTTTTTTTGAAAAATAGTTTATTCAAGATAGTGGCATCGAAAGAATAATTAAGCTCAAGGAGAATGTCTCCCAAGAGCAACGAGCTAAAGAACCTGAGGAACCCAATCAATTAGAACCAGTCCCAACACAACCTCTTCCACCTCGTAGATCGACTAAGGTTTTTCGTCCTCCTGAAAGGTACTTAGATACTATACAAGAGGAAGTAGAGAAAATATTCCTCACGGGAAATGGGACTCATGGTGATGACCCCAAGACCTATGACGAGGCGATATCAGATATCGACTCTGAGAAATGGTTAGAGGCAATGAGATCAGAAATTGACTCGATGCACTCAAACCAAGTCTGGACCTTGGTAGATCCACCTGAAGGTATTGTACCTATTAGGTGTAAATGGATCTTCAAGAAAAAGATAGGTACAGATGGGAATATGGAGACATTCAAGGCTAGGCTCGTAGCGAAAGGTTATAGTCAGTGCGAAGGCATTGACTATTAGGATACCTTTTCGTCCGTAGCCATGCTAAAATCCATCCGCACATTGCTTGCTGTTGCAGCCTATTTCGATTATGAAATATGGCAGATGGACGTGAAAACGATGTTCTTAAATGGATATCTTGAGGAAGATATCTATATGGAACAGCCACTTGGTTTCACATCCAGTGATGATGATCACAAGGTCTGCAAGCTGCAAAGGTCCATTTATGGACTTAAGCAAGCATCTCGGAGCTAGAATACTTGTTTTAATGATGTGATCAAAATGTTTGGTTTCATCAAAAATGAAGAGGAACATGTGTATTCAAGAAGGTAAGTGGGAGCGTAGTTGTCTTCCTCGTACTGTACGTTGATGACATCCTCCTAATTGAAAATGATATTTCCATATTGACCTCAGTAAAAATATGGTTGTCTAAGGAGTTCTCTATGAAAGATCTAGGAGAAGCATCCTTTATACTGGGTATTAAGGTCTATAGAGATAGACCAAATAGGATGCTGGGACTTTCACAGAAGATGTACATAGAGGAGGTGCTAAAAAGGTTAAGCATGGAAAACTCCAAAAGAGATTTAGTACTTTTTAGACATGGTATTCATCTCTCCAAGAAGATGTACCCTAGCACACCTGAGGAGATTGAACGCATGACCAAGATCCCTTATGCTCCGACAATAGGGAGCCTCATGTATGCCATGCTATGTACACTACCTGATATAGCCCATGCTATAAGTGTCACAAGCAGATATCTATCAAATCCAGACGAAGAGCACTGGATTTCTGTGAAATGTATCCTTAAGTACTAGAGAAGGACTAAGGATATGTTTCTAGTCTTTGGGAATGGAGAACTCCAGGTTCAGTGATTTACAGACTCAGACTTTATGTCTGATATAGATGATCGAAAGTTGACATCTGAGAGTCTGTTCATTTACAATGGTGGTGCAGTCAGCTGGAAGAGTTCCAAACAGATGGTAATTACTGATTTCACCATGGAGGCAGAGTATATTGCTGCATCAGAAGCTGCAAAGGAGGTATTCTGGTACAAGAAGTTTGCCACAGAGCTTGGAGTGATGTCATCGGATGCCATCCCTCTTTACTACGATAATAATGGTGCCATAGCCCTAGCTAAGGAGCCAAGGTCTCACTAGAAGTCCAAGCATATCGAGCGGTGATTCCATCTGATCCATGATTACCTTGAAAAGGGTTGTGTCGAGGTTAAGAGAGTCGACTCCACAGATAATGTGGCAGATCCACTGATAAAGCCATTAGACCAGCAGAAGATCGAAGCCCATCTTG
The DNA here is from genome assembly GCF_000442705.2 of Elaeis guineensis. Lineage (NCBI taxonomy): Eukaryota > Viridiplantae > Streptophyta > Magnoliopsida > Arecales > Arecaceae > Elaeis > Elaeis guineensis. The sequence goes on from NC_025993.2 coordinate 56,459,753, forward strand.
AAAAGATGGGACTTAGATATGTAGCCAATTGGCATTAGGTCAAGTAAGAGTTTATTAGATGTGTGCCCTAGATGCCAGATTGGCTGACACATTCCTGTACAAATGTAAGGGAAAATTTATAATTTTGACTATAAATGAATAAAAGGGTTATTCTACTATCACATTGTGTACATTATGTCTATGATACATCCTTTGAATTAGTAGGAATGTTAATTTATATTTTCAAGAGTTGAAAATTTAAGGCATGAATTTACATAACTAACTCATAAACAGCTCCTGACCATAAGATCATCATGAGGATAGTGATCGATCTGGAAGGTTGGTATACGATCGCTTTCTTAGGATAGATGTGTCTTGAGTCTACGGTGTGGAGGCATCAGAGTGAGAGTACAGGTATTCATTGAGAAAGAGAGTACTGAGTGTGACCACCTCGAGCAGTCATAAGAAAGTCTACCTTCTCGTCGATGACTAGCTCGATGCTGCAGCTGTGTGTCTAGTTCTTTGACTTGAGGTGCATCGACAGTTCACCTTGAGTGTGTTATAGTTTGACTACATTATAACTCGATCTCCTAGCCATTCAAAACTCTGAGGTGTATGTTGGCTGTAGCATATTCATTGTAGGAACCAGATTGCACCAAGATGGGATCTATCAACCTCGGTAGATAAGAGTAGTCCTATGATGATCGAAAGATTGAGTCCTTAAGTCCATGGCCATGGCAGAGTAAAATAATGAAAAAGAGTTTTCCATTAAGGTTTCACATTAGATTTGGATTGATTGATTGATTCATATGACTGATGTTGGGTTTGACGAGTTCACCTTAACCCTAATTCGATCGGGACTCATGATAGATGAACTCGATCACACAGGTAGCTGCACCGAGAGGTTCATCTTCATTTCTGATGGGTTGCCACCATATACTGCTAGATGTCACTGGTGGATTTTGGGAGCAATTAGAATGATCTTGATGATCAATCATTCTAATTGTCTGAATCAGAAGAGTTCTGGTCCATCGAAAGGAGTTTCGATGATGTCGATGATGAGATCACGACATGTCTCATTACCATACAAAAATGAACCTAACTGGGTCACACAAATAAGAGTTAGGGTCTGGATGTCATCAATTGAGCTAGCCCAATTCGATTGATTTGGATTAGATCCAATTAGGCTCAAGAAAATCGTGCTAGCACACGATTGAGCCTAACTTTCTCCTCGTGTAATCTTTTCTATCTCGACTGAGCCAAATATGGATTGACTCACCCAGAGAACCTTGAGAAGGTTTCTCTCAATTTGACTGGAGTCAGTCTAGCTCAGAAAAATTTTATCTTAATTCATGAGATGAATTTAAGACAACACCTGCTAATTCCTGTCACCTGTCATTTTCGTTTTAGGACATCGATCAAATGTTAACCCATGTACCTTGGACTGAAGACCACTTGGCAAGAGGTCATTGGAGAGTTTTTATGGAGTGTCCACTTGGTAATTTTACCCTCAAAGTGGGTGCCATAATCAGATATGGCGTGCGCCCCAAGTGGATAAGGATAGAGTCCCATGAGATGAGGACTCTATGCCTTAATCGACTCAAATTATTGGGCGCCAATCTCACTGTGTTTATCCAGTGTTGGCACCAACAGTAGGATGGTTTGGTGGGGTTCTTATCTGATATGATCAGATGGTATCACTCCACCAATCAGAATTTTTTCAAAATTAATTGAAAATTTTTGATTGGTTGAATAATGTGGCACTGCATGGCGCAGCAGGGTCTATTTAAACCCTATCTGCGCCTAGGGTTTAGAGAATCTACTTAATACCCAGTAAAAATATGAAACCCCTCCACTTCTCCATACCCTCTCTGCTCCTCTCCCTCCCCTCTTCATGTCCAAGAGGTTGGGCATGCATCTGGTGCTTGTCCAAGGTATGGTGGCTCCCTAATCAAAAGGCTGCAGGGATTTATCGAGAAGCTGCTGCTCTAGCTTCAGAAGATCTTTTGAAGATCTTGCAGATCAGATCTAGATCTGATTTTTGGAGCAACGATTCGTGAGGAGAAGACGATCCAGATCCTACTTGAGTGGATACCGATAGAGGCCAGGTGACTACATGGCTATTTTAGAATCTCGGGCGTTGCTGCGATCATCTACAGGGTAATCTAGTTATCCTAGAGGTATTTCTCTAATCCTCAAGTTTTAGATTTAATTTTAGATTAAATATCAGATAATAAGAATCAGATCTAATAGACCTTAGATCTAAAATAAAGTAGGATAATTTTTTTAAAAATATTCCACCCCAGATCTCATTAGATCTGGAAGATCCTACAATTTACCACCGTCTTGGCCTGTTGGGTACCGGACCCGTTAAGTGGGTCCCATGAGCCCGCACGGCACTGTCGGTCTCCAGACTCAGTTTTTTTTTGAGAAAAAACTTTATCTACGGTAGAAGAAATAGATCTCCATAAAAATTATGAAAAAAAACTTTGAAATAAATATAAAAAGAATGAAGAATAAAAGGGGTGCGACACGAGGACTTCCCAAGGGGTCACCCATCCCAATACTACTCTCGTCCAAGCACGCTTGACTGTGGAGTTCTGATAGGATCCGATGCATTAGTGCTAGCATGATCGAATCCATCATGATCTCTTTGAAATTTGTGGATATAACATAGCGGCCGTGGCACGCCATCTGTAACCCTCCCACCGTCCAGGCTTGCAGGGTACCGATCCCTTCAAGTGGGCCTGTGATCTCGCACGGCACTATATGTCTCCAGACTCAATTATTTTTGAGAGAGAATGTTAACCGCAGTAGAAGAAAGAGATCTCCATAAAAATTATGAAAAAAAATATTGAAATAAAAATAAAAAGTATAAAAATTATGAAAAAAAGTCTTGAAATAGAAATAAAAGAGACGAAGATTAAAAGGACTTCGCAGGTGACCAACGGAGTTCTGATGGGATCCGATACATTAGTGCTGGCATGATCATGCCCATCATAATCTCTTTGAAATTTTTAGATATAACATAGTGACCATCGTACGCCATCAGTAACCCTCCCACATTCAGGCCTGTTGGGCACCTGACCCTTCAAGTGGATTCCGTGAGCCCGCACGACACCGCCTATCTTCGGACTTAGTTTTTTTTTTTTAAGAGAAAATATTACCTGTGGTAGAAGAAAGTGATCCCCATAAAAATTGCAAAAAAAATGTTGAATTAAAAATAAAATAGACGAAGATTAGAAAAGATGCAACACTAGGACTTCCCAGGGGGTCACCCTTCCTAGTACTACTCTCACCAAAGCATGCTTAATTGCGGAGTTCTGATGGGATCCGATGCATTAGTGCTGGTATGATCGCACCTATTACAATCTCTTCAAAATTTGTTGATATAAGATTGCAGACGTTGCACGCCATCTGTAACCCTCCCACCGTCTTGGCCAATTGGGTACCGGACCCTTCAAGTGGGTCCTGCAAGCCCGCACGGCACTGTCGGTCTCCAGACTCAATTTTTTTTTTGAGAAAAAATGTTACCTGTGGCAGAAAAAATAGATCTCCATAAAAATTATGAAAAAAAGTCTTGAAATAAAAACAAAAAGGATGAAGATTAAAAGGGGTGCAACACGAGGACTTTTCAGGGGGTCACCCATCCCAGTACTACTCTCACCCAAGCGCGCTTGACTGTGGAGTTCTGATGGGATCTGATGCATTAGTGTGGTATGATCGCACCCATCATGATCTCATCAAAATTTGTGGATATAACATGGCAGTCATTGCATGCCATCTGTAAACCCCTACCATCCTGGCCTGTGGTATCAGACCCTTCAAGTGGGTCCTGCGAGCCCACACGTTACTGTCGGTCTCCTGACTCAATTTTTTTTTAGAGAAAATATTACTTATGGTAGAAGAAAGAGATCTCCATAAAAATTTTGAAAAAAAGTCTTGAAATAAAAATAAAAAGGATGAAGATTAAAAGGGGTGCAACACGAGGACTTTCCAAGGGATCACCCATCCCAGTACTACTCTCGCTCAAGCACGCTTGACTATGGAGTTCTGATGGGAACCGGTGCATTAGTGCAGGTATGATCGCACCCATCTTGAACTCTTCAAAATTCATGGATATAATACAGTGGCCATTGCACGCCATCTGTAACCCTCCGACCGTGCAGTCCTGCAGGGTATCGGACCCTTCAAGTGGGCCTGTGAGCCCGCACGGCACTATAGGTCTCAGACTCAATTTTTTTTAGAGAGAACATTAACCACTGTAAAAGAAAGAGATCTCCATAAAAATTGTGAAAAAAAGTATTGAAATAAAAATAAAAAACATAAAAATTAGGAAAAAAGTCTTGAAATAGAAATAAAAAGGACGTAGATTAAAAGGGATGCAACACGAGGACTTCCCAAGGGATCACCCATCTTAGTACTACTCTAGCCCAAGCACGCTTAAATGCGAAGTTCTGATGGAATCTGGTGCATTAGTGCGGGCATGATCACACCCATCATGATCTCTTCGAAATTCTTATATATAACGTAGCGACCGTCGCATGCCATCAGCAACCCTCCCACGTCTAGGCCTGCAGGGCACTGGACCCTTCAAGTGGATCCCGCGAGCCCGCACGGCACTGCCTGTCTCCAGACTCAGTTTTTTTTTTGAGAGAGAACGTTAATAGCGACAGAAGAAGGAGATCTCCATAAAAATTATGGAAAAAATGTTGAAACAAAAATAAAAAACATAAAAATTATGAAAAAATATCTTGAAATAAAAATAAAAAGGATGAAGATTAAAAGGGATGCAACACAAGGACTTCCCAAGGGGGTCACATATCCTAATACTACTCTCTACCAAGCACGCTTAACTACGGAGTTCTGATAGAATTTGATGCATTTGTGCTGGCATGATCGCACCCATCATGATCTCTTCAAAATTCTTAGATATAATGTAGCGGCCGTCGCACGCCATCAGTAACCCTCCTATGTCCAGGCCTATAGGGTACCAAACCCTTCAAGTGGATTCTACGAGCCCACATGGCACTACCTATCTCCAGACTCATTTTTTTTAAGAGAAAATGTTACCTACAGAAGAAAGAGATCCCCATAAAAATTTTGAAAAAAAAATATTGAAATAAAAATAAAATAGACGAAGATTAAAAAGGATGCAACATGAGGACTTCCCAGGGAGTCACCCATCTTAGTACTTCTTTCACCCATTCACGCTTAACTGCGGAGTTCTGATTAGATCCGATGCATTAGTGCTAGTAAGATCGCACCCATCATGATCTCTTCAAAATTCATTGATATAATGTTGCAGTCGTTGCACGCCATCCGTAACCCTCCCACCGTCCTGGCCTGTTGGGTACCGGACCCTTCAAGTGGGTCCCGTGAGCCCGCACGGCACTGTCGGTCTCCAAACTCAATTTTTTTTGAGAGAAAACATTACCTATGGCAGAAGAAAGATATCTCCATAAAAATTATGAAAAAAGTCTGAAAATAAAAAAGAAAAAGACGAAGATTAAAAGGGATGCAACACGAGTACTTCCTAAGGGTCACCCATCCCAGTACTACTCAGAAAATGTTACCTGTGACAGAAGAAAGAGATCCCCACAAAAATTATGAAAAAAAGTGTTGAATTAAAAATAAAATAGACAATGATTAAAAGGGATGCAGCATGAGGACTTCCCAGGGGGGTCACCCATCCTAGTGCTACTCTCGCCCAAGCACGCGTAACTGTCGAGTTCTGATGAGACCCGATGCAATAATACTGGTATGATCGCACCAGTCATGATCTCTTCAAAATTCATTGATATAACATTGCAGCCGTTGCACGCCATCTGTAACCCACCCACCGTCCTGGCCTGTTGGGTATCGGACCCTTCAAGTGGATCCCGCGAGCCCGCACAGCACTGTCGGACTCCAGACTCAGTTTTTTTTTTGAGAGAAAACATTACCTATGGCAAAAGAAAGAGATCTTCGTAGAAATTATGAAAAAAAGCCTTGAAATAAAAATAAAAAGGATGAAGATTAAAAGGGATGCAACACGAGGACTTCCCAGGGGGCACCCATCCCAGTACTGCTCTCGCCCAAGCATGCTTGACTGCGGAGTTCTGATAGGATCCAGTGCATTAGTGTTGGCATGATCGGATCCATCATGATCTCTTCAAAATTCATGGATATAACGTAGCGGCCGTTGCACGCCATCTGTAATCCTCCCACCATCCAGGCTTGCACAGTACCGGTCCCTTCAAGTGGGCCTGTGATCCTGCTCGGCACTGTAGGTCTCCAGACTCGATTTTTTTTTGAGGGAGAACATTAACCGCAGTGGAAAAAAGAGACCTCCATAAAAATTATGAAAAAAAGTTTTGAAATAAAAAATAAAAAGTTTAAAAATTGTGGAAAAAAATCTTGAAATTGAAATAAAAAGGATAAAGATTAAAAGGGATGCAATACGAGGACTTCCCAGGGGGTGATCCATCCTAGTACTACTCTCACCCAAGCACGCTTAACAATGGAGTTCTGATGATATTCAATGCACTAGTGGTGGTATGATCGCACCGATCATAATTTCTTCAAAACTCTTAGATATAACGTAGCGGACATCGCACGCCATCAGTAACCCTCCCACGTCCAGGCCTGTTGGGCATCAGATCCTTCAAGTGGATCCCATGAGCCCGCACGATACTGTCTGTCTCTAGACTCATTTTTTTTTTAAGAGAAAATGTTACTTGCAGCAGAAGAAAGAAATCCCCATAAAAATTATGGAAAAAAGTGTTGAATTAAAAATAAAATAGTCGAAGATTAAAAAGGATACAACACGAGGACTTCCCAGGAGGTCACCCATCCTAATACTATTGTCGCCCAAACACGCTTAACTGCAAAGTTCTGATGGGATCCGATGCATCAGTGCTGGTATGACCACACCAATCATGATCACTTCGAAATTCGTTGATATAACGTTGCGGCCGTTGTACGCCATCTCTAACCCTCCCACCATCCTAGCCCGTTAGGTACTGGACCTTTCAAGTGGGTCCCACGAGCCCGCACGGCACTGTCAGTCTCCAAACTCAATTTTTTTTTGAGAGAAAACATTACCTGTCGCAGAAGAAAGAGATCTCCATAAAAATTATTAAAGAAAGTCTTGAAATAAAAATAAAAAGAGCGAAGATTAAAAGGGGTGCAACACGAGGACATCCTAGGGGGTCACCCATCCCAGTACTACTCTCGCCCAAGCATGCCTGACTGCGAAGTTCTGATGGGATCCGGTGTGTTAGTGCTGGTATGATCGCACCCATCACGATCTCTTCGAAATTCATGGATATAACGTAGCGGCTGTTGCATGCCATTTATAACCCTCCCACCATCCAGGCCTACAGGATATCGGACCCTTCAAGTGGGCCCGCGAGCCCGCACGGCACTGTAGGTCTCCAGACTCAATTTTTTTTGAGAGAGAATGTTAACCACGACAGAAGAAAGAGATCTCCATAAAAATTATGAAAAAAAGTGTTGAAATAAAAATAAAAAGCATAAAAATTGCAAAAAAAAGTCTGGAAATAGAAATAAAAAAGATGAAGTTTAAAAAGGATGCAACACGAGGACTTCTCAGGGGGTCACCCATCCTAGTGCTACTCTAGCCCAAGCACGGGGTCACCCATCCTAGTACTACTCTTGCCAAAGCACGCTTAACAATGAAGTTCTGATGGAATCTAGTGCATTAGTGCTGGCATGATCGCACCCATAATGATCTCTTCGAAATTCATAGATATAACGTAGCGGCCGTCGCACGCTATCAGTAACCCTCCCACGTCCAGAACTGTAGGGCACCAGACCCTTCAAGTGGATCCCGCGAGCCCGCACGGCACTACCTGTCTCCAGACTTAGTTTTTTTTTTTAAGAGAAAATGTTACCTGCGGCAAAAGAAAGTGATCCCCACAAAAATTATGGAAAAAAGTGTTGAATTAAAAATAAAATAGGCCAAGAATAAAAAGGATGCAGCACGAGGACTTCCCAAGGGGTCATCCATCCTAGCACTACTCTCGCCGAAGCACGTTTAACTGTGGAGTTCTGATGGGATCTGATGCAATAGTGCTGGTATGATTGCACCCATCACGATCTTTTCGAAATTCATTGATATAATGTTGCGGCCGTTGCACACCATCAGTAACCCTCCCACCTCCTGGCCTATTGGGTATCGGACCCTTCAAGTGGGTCCCATGAGCCCGTACGGCACTGTCGGTCTTCAGAATCAATTTTTTTTGAGAAAAAACTTTACCTGTGATAGAAGAAAGAGATCTCCATAAAAATTATGAAAAAAAATCTCGAAATAAAAATAAAAAAGATGAAGATTAAAAGGGGTGCAACACGAGGACTTCCCAGGGGGTCACCCAATCCATTTCTACTCTCACCCAAGCATGCTTGATCACAGAGTTCTGATGGCATCCAGTGCATTAGAGTTGGCATGATCGCACCCATCACGATCTCATTGAAATTCATTGATATAACATAGTGGCCATTGCAGGCCATCTGTAACCCTCCCACCATCCAGGCTAGCAGGGTACCGGACCCTTCAAGAGGGCCCGTGAGCCCGCACGGCACTGTAGGTCTCCACTTAGTTTTTTTTTTTTGAGAGAGAACGTTAACCACGGCAGAAGAAAGAGATCTCCATAAAAATTATGAAAAAAAGTGTTGAAATAAAAATAAAAAGCATAAAAATTACGAAAAAATTTCTTGAAACAGAAATAAAAAGGATGAAGATAAAAAGGGATGCAACACGAGGACTTCCCCAGAGGGTCACCCATCCTAGTTCTACTGTCGCCCAAACACGCTTAACTATGAAGTTCTGATGGGATCCGGTGCATTAGTGCTGGCATAATCACACCCATTATGATCCCTTCAAAATTCTTAGATATAACGTAGCAGCCATCGCACATCGTCAGTAACCCTCCCACATCCAGGACAGTAGGGCACGAGACCCTTCAAGTGGATCCCTCGAGCTCACACGGCATTGCTTGTCTCCAGACTCAATTTTTTTTAAAAAAAAAATGTACCTGTGGCAGAAGAAAGTGATCACCATAAAAATTATGGAAAAAAGTGTTGAATGAAAAATAAAACATATAAAGATTAAAAAGGATGCAGCATGAGGACTTCACAGGGGGTCATCCATCCTAGTACTACTCCCGTCCAAGCACGCGTAACTGCGGTATTCTGATGGGATCTGATGCAATAATGCTGGTATGATCGCAACTGTCATGATCTCTTCGAAACTCGTTGATATAATGTTGTGGCCGTTACACACCATCTGTAACCCTCCCACCATCCTGGCCTATTGGGTACCGGACCCATCAAATGGGTTCCACGAGCCCGCACGGCACTGTCGGTCTCCAGACTCAGTTTTTTTTTTGAGAGAAAATGTTACCTGTGGTAGAAGAAAGAGATCTCCATAAAAATTATGAAAAAAAGTCTGAAAATAAAAATAAAAAGGATGAAGATTAAAAGGGGTGCAACACGAGGACTTTCCAGGGGGTCACCCATCCCTGTACTACTCTCGCCCAAGCACACTTGACTGCGGAGTTCTGATAGGATCCGGTGAATTAGTGTTGGCATGATCACACCCATCATGGTCTCTTCAAAATTCTTAGATATAACGTAGCGGCCGTCGCACACCGTCAGTAATCCTCCCACCATCCAGGCTTGCAAGGTACTGGTCCCTTCAAGCGGGCCTGCGATCCCACACGGCACTATAGGTCTCCGACTCAGTTTTTTTTTAAAAGAAAACGTTAATCGGGGTAGAAAAAAGAGATTTCCATTAAAATTATGAAAATAAAGTGTAGAAATAAAAATAAAAAGTATAAAAATTATGAAAAAAAGTCTTGAAATTGAAATAAAATGGACGAAGATTAAAAGTGATGCAACATAGTGACTTCCAAGGGGGTTACCCATTCTAGTACTACTCTCGCCCAAGCACGCTTAACTATTGAGTTCTGATGGGATCCGGTGTATTAGTGCTGGCATGATCGCACCCATCATGATTTCTTCAAAACTCCTAGATATAACGTAGCGGACGTTGCACGCCATCAGTAACCCTCCTACGTCCAGGCCTGTTGGGCGCTGGACCCTTCAAGTGGATCTCGCGAGCCATACGGCACTGTCTGTCTCCAGATTTAGTTTTTTTTTAAAAGAAAATGTTACCTGTGACAGAAGAAAGAGATCCCCATAAAAATTATGAGAAAAAGTGTTGAATTAAAAATAAAATAGATGAAGATTAAAAAGGATGCAACACGAGGACTTCTCAGGGAGGCACCCATCCTAACACTACTCTCACCCAAGCACGCTTAACTGCGGAGTTCTAATTGGATCTAGTGCATCAGTGCTGGTATGACCACACCATCCCTGAATTCTTCAAAATTTGTTGATATAATGTTGCAGCCGTTGCAAGCCATCCGTAACCCTCTCACTGTCCTGGCTTGTTGGGTACCGAACCATTCAAGTGGGTCCCGTGAGCCCGCACGGTACTGTCGGTCTCCAAACTCAGTTTTTTTTGGAGAAAATGTTACCTGCAGAAAAAGAAAGAGATCTCCATAAAAATTATTAAAAAAGTCTTGAAATAAAAATAAAAAGAATGAAGATTAAAAGGGGGGCAACACGAGGACATCCCAAGGGGTCCCCCATCCCAGTACTACTCTCGTCCAAGCATGCCTGAATGCGGAGTTCTGATGGGATCCGGTGCGTTAGTGCTGGTATGATCACACCCATCATGATCTCTTTGAAATTCATGGATATAATGTAGCTGCCATTGCACGCCATCTATAACCCTCCCACCGTCTAGGCCTGCAGGGTATCGGACCCTTCAAGAGGGCTCGTGAGCCAGCACGGCACTGTAGGTCACCAGACTCAGTTTTTTTTTAGAGAAAACGTTAACCGTGATAGAAGAAAGAGATCTCCAAAAAAATTATAGAAAAAAGTATTGAAATAAAAATAAAAAGCATAAAAATTATGGAAAAATGTCCTGAAATAGAAATAAAAAGGACGAAGATTAAAAGAGATGCAACATGAGGACTTCTCAAGGGGTCACCCATCCTACTACTACTCTCACCCAAGCACGCTTAACTACGGAGTTCTGATAGGATTCGGTGAATTAGTGCTGGCATGATCACAGCCATCATGATCTCTTCGAAATTCTTAGATATAACGTAGCGGCCGTCGCACGCCATTAGTAACCCTCACACGTCCAGGCCTGTAGTGCACCGAACCCTTCAAGTGGATCCCATGAGCCCGCATGGCACTGCCTATCCCCAGACTCAGTTTTTTTTTTTAAGAGAAAATGTTACCGACGGTAGAAGAAAGCGATCCCTACAAAAATTATGAAAAAAAGTGTTGAATTAAAAATAAAATAGATGAAGATTAAAAAGGATGCAACAAGAGAACTTCCCAGGGGGTCACCCATCCTAACACTACTCTGGCGAAGTTCTAATAGGATCTGATGAAATAATGCTGGTGTGATCGCACCCATCATGATCTCTTTGAAATTCATTGATATAACGTTGCGGCCGTTGCACGCCATCTGTAACCCTCCCACCTCATGACGTGTTGGGTACCGGACCCTTCAAGTGGGTCCCACGAGCCCGCACGGCACTGTCGGTCTTCAGAATCAATTTTTTTAGAGAAAACTTTACCCATGGCAGAAGAAAGAGATCACCATAAAAATTATGAAAAAAAGTCTTGAAATAAAAATAAAAAGGATAAACATTAAAAGGGGTGCAACACGAGGACTTCCCAGGGGGCACCCATCCCATTACTATTCTCGTCCAAGCACGTTTGACTGCGGAGTTCTGATGGGATCCGGTGCATTAGTATTGATATGATCGTACCCAATACGATCTCTTTGAAATTTGTTGATAGAATGTAGCGACCGTTGTACGCCATCTGTAGCCCTCCCACCGTCCAGGCCTGCAGGGTATTGAACCCTTCAAGTGGACCCGCGAGCCTGCACGGCACTGTAGGTCTCCAGACTCGATTTTTTTTTGAGAGACAACGTTAACCACGGCAGAAGAAAGAGATCTCCATAAAAATTACAGAAAAAAATATTGAAATAAAAATAAAAAGTATAAAGATTATGAAAAAAAGTCTTGAAATAGAAATAAAAAGGACGAAGATTAAAATGGATGCAATAGGAGGACTTCCAAGGGGGTCATCCATCCTAGTACTACTCTCGCCTAAGCACGTTTAACTACGGAGTTCTGATGGGATCTGATGCTTTAGTGCTGGAATGATCGCACCCATTATGATCTCTTTGAAAATCTTAAATATAATGTAGCAGCCATCGCATGCCATCAGTAACTCTCCCACATTCTGGCCTGTAGGACATCGGATCCTTCAAGTGGATCTCTCGAGCCCGCACGACACTGCCCGTCTCCTGACTCAATTTTTTTTTTAAGAGAAAATGTTACCTGCGGCAGAAGAAAAAGATCCCCACACAAATTATGAAAAAAAGTATTGAATTAAAAATAAAATAGACAAAGATTAAAAGGGATGCAGCACGAGGACTTCCCAAGGGGTCACCCATCCTAGCGCTACGCCCAAGCACGCGTAACTGCGGAGTTCTGATGGGACCCGATGCAATAATGCTGGTATTATCACACCCGTCATGATCTCTTCAAAATTCGTTGATATAATGTTGCGGCTGTTGCACGCCATTTGTAACCCACCCACCATCCTGGCCTATTGGGTACCGGACCCTTCAAGTGGGCCCTGCGAGCCCGCACGGCACTGTCGGACTGCAGACTCAATTTTTGTTTGAGAGAAAACATAACCTGCGACAGAAGAAAGAGATCTCCGTAGAAATTATGAAAAAAAACCTTGAAATAAAAACAAAAAGGATGAAAATTATGGAAAAAAGTCTTGAACTTGAAATAAAAAGGATAAAGATTAAAAAGGATGCAACACGAGGACTTCCCAGGGGGTCACCCATCCCAGTACTACTCTCGCCCAAGCACGCCTGACTGCGGAGTTCTGATGGGATCTGGTGTGTTAGTGCTGGTATGATCACACCCATCACGATCTCTTCGAAATTCATGGATATAATGTAGCGGCCGTTGCATGCCATCTATAACCCTCCCACTGTCCTGGCCTGCAGGGTACCAGACCCTTCAAGTAGGCCCGCGAGCCAGCACGGCACTGTAGGTCTCAAGACTCAGTTTTTTTTTAGAGAGAACGTTAACCACGATAGAAAAAAGAGATCTCCATAAAAATTATGGAAAAAAGTATTGAAATAAAAATAAAAAGCATAAAAATTACGAAAAAAAGTCTGGAAATTGAAATAAAAAAGATGAAGTTTAAAAAGGATGCAACATGAGGACTTCTCAGGAGGTCACCCATCCTAGTGCTACTCTCGCCCAAGCACAGGGTCACCCATCCTAGTACTACTCTCGCCAAAGCACACTTAACTACGCAGTTCTGATGGGATCCGATGCATTAGTGCTGGCATGATCGCACCCATCATGATCTCTTCAAAATTCTTAGATATAACGTAGCAGCCATCGCACGCCATCAGTAACCCTCCCACGTCTAGAACTATAGGGCACCAGACCCTTCAAGTGGATCCCATGAGCCCGCACGGCACTGTCTGTCTCCAGACTCAATTTTTTTTTAAGAAAAAATGTTATCTGGGATAGAAGAAAGCGATCCCCACAAAAATTATGGAAAAAAATATTGAATTAAAAATAAAATAGACGAAGAATAAAAAGGATGCAATACGAGGACTTCCCAAGGGGTCACACCCATCCTAACACTACTCTCGTCGAAGCACGTTTAACTGTGAAGTTCTGATGGGATCTGATGCAATAGTGCTGGTATGATCGCACCCATCATGATCTTTTCGAAATTCGTTGATATAATGTTGTGGCAGTTGCACGCCATCAGTAACCCTCCCACCTCCTGGCCTATTGGGTACTGGACCCTTCAAGTGGGTCCCGCGAGCCCGCACGGCACTGTCGGTCTTCAAAATCAGTTTTTTTTTAGAGAAAACTTTACCTGCGGTAGAAGAAAAAGATCTCCATAAAAATTATGAAAAAAAGTCACGAAATGAAAACAAAAAGGACAAAGATTAAAAGGGGTGCAACACGAGGACTTCCCAGGGGGTCACCCATCCCATTACTACTCTCACCCAAGCATGCTTGATCGCGGAGTTCTGATGGCATCCAGTGTTGTGATCTAGGTGGTGTGCCCAAGGCCTAGGGGACCAAGGCTAAGGCCAAGGTCCATCATTCATGAGGGCTTCATGGAGGCTCTAGGGCTAGTTGGGCCCTAGGTTGAAAGGCTGTGGGCCTTTCGGGTTCTTGAGGTCTAGGTTATGTAGGCCTCAAAGGACCAACTCTTTATGGGCCAGGTCTGGGCCTAGGATAGGTGAGATTAGGTTGAGTCATGGGTGTACATAGGCTTGGGTTAACCTAATCTCCCATAGAGTTGGTCAAGGGATTTTTGGGTTTGGGTCACTTGACCCTGTGTTTATATATACATGCACTGTATAGGTTTGATTAAGCCAAGGAATACGAAAACCCTTTCTCCCAAGTCTATCTCTCTCTTTTCTCTCTCTCTTCAGCTATTCTCCAGTCCCCAGGAGCAAGAAACCCTAGGGTTTCTTGCCGCCAGGTCCATAGAAGGCAGGAAAAGCAGGGGAGGCGCTAGGGTTTTGAGCTCCTCCCCCTTTGTGCCGCCAACCATATTGCCTCTCCCTCTCTTGCAGCCATTCAAACATCAGGTCCAGGACTTAGAATCTCTTTCTATGAGGTTGGTACAAGTTTCTCTCAGATCTGAAGTTGATCTGAGGTCGTTTGAGGTGCGGGTGAGATCTCCATCAACAGATCTACAGGAAAGGCTGCAGCACGAAAGATCTACAAGGTCTGGTTCTATCTACCTTCTTTCCTATCTAAAATACCCCAATTTGAGATCTATAAATTGGAAGACCTCAGTCCAGGTCTGATCTAGTTGGGTACTAGATCTTGGATTTTTTAAAGGTGATCTTAGAGGCATTCTTCATCTGGAATGAAAGGCTGACGAAGAAGACAGCAACCAGGCTGATTTCGTCAAGGGCCTTCGATCGAGTTCAGAAGTCTCCAGATTTATTCGTTGCTGGTTTTGCTGCACCCAAGGTCTGTGGGAGGAGCCAGGATCATACTCCAATAGTTGGTATCAGAGCCACGGTGGTGAGGAAGCGGTTTCAAGCGCGAGAAGTTGAAGATCCCGAGTGCTGAAAATTTTCAATAAGGTACCATCAAGGTATATTCTACACATCTTGATTTTATATTGCTTGTTTGGCTTGGATCCAGTCATGGGCAGCAATATGAAGGTCGATTTAGAGAAGTTTGATGGCAAAAAAAAATTTTTCATGTGAAAAATCTAGGTGGAGGATCTTCTGGTGCAAGCAGATCTGGATCAGGCTTTAGATGAAAAGCCTGAGGGAATGACTGATAGACAGTGGGCATCGTTGGAGAAGAAAGCATGCTCGGTGATCAGAGGATGTTTGGCGGATGTGGCATTGTATTCAGTGCTAGAAGAAAAGACCCCAAAGGGCCTTTGGTCGAAGTTGCACACCATGTATATGGGGAAGAATATGTGCAACAAGCTAATGCTGAAGAAGAGGTTGTACAGTCTTCGGATGTAGGAGGAATCTGATGTGATTGGCCACATTCAGAGGTTCGACCAGTTGTGCATGGAGTTGATGAATATCGGGGTGAAGCTGGATGAGGAGGACAAGTCCCTATTGCTTTTGTGTTCGCTGTCAGGATCATATGACTCTTTGGTGACTACACTGCTCTACGGCAAGGAGACTTTGAAATATGAGGACATGGTCTCGGTGCTGAGGTCTAATGAGCAAAGAAAAAAATTGACCAGAGATCAGGCTCCCCAGGAGGGTTTGGCAGTAGGGGAGAGGACAGGTAGAGGCAGAGGCAGAAGCAAGTCCAGGGGGCGGTCCAAGTCCAGGAAGGAAAAGAAAGAGATGAAAAGCTTCAAGTGCAACGAGTTCGGGCACTTCAAGCGAGAATGTCCACTATGGAAGAGCAAGAAGGGAGAAAGAAGTGGCTCAGAATCAGTGAGTGCAGTTGCTGGGCAGTAGGTGGAGGATGATCTACTTGTGGTATCAGATGGTCACAGGCATTACACAGAGGAGTGGACACTAGACTCTTCGTGCTCACATCACTACACACCACACAGGTCTTGGTTTGCGACATACACCAAGACAGATGAGGGATCAGTGACTCTAGGTGACAATCATCCTTGCAAGGTGGCTGGGATAGGGACAGTCAGGGTGAGGATATTTGATGGGATTGTGAGGACATTGACAAATGTAAAGCACGTCTCGGAGCTGGAAAAGAATCTGGTGTCACTAGGCTACTTGGAGCGCAGTGGATACAGCTTCAGCAGTAGGGCTAGAAGTGGAGTACTGAACATCTCCAATGGAGCTATGGTGGTGATGAGAAGCAGGAGGTTGGACAATAATCTCGATCGCATGGAGGGATCTGTGGTGACTGGAGAGTCTGATGCAGCAGCTGCAGCACAGGACCAGCAGGGGGCTTACAGGATGTGGCACTACCGCCTAGGCCACTTGGGTGACAAGGGGCTAGGGAGTTGAGCAGGAGAGGACTCAACTCTGATCTAGAGGATGGTGCTACAGGGGAGATCTGTGAGCCTTGCCAGATGAAAAAGCAGAGGAGAGTTCAGTTCAACATCAGTACAACCTGCAGTGCAGCCCCTCTGGAGTTAGTACACACGGATGTGTGGGGACCAGCCCCAGTTTCAGCTAGGAATGGGGCCAGATACTTCATGACCCTGATTAATATTTCTCAAGAAAACTTTGGATTTACTTCATGAGAGAGAAGTCAGAGGTCTTCACCAAGTTCAAGATCTGGAGAGTTGAGGTGGAGAAAGAGCAGAGGAGGAGCGTGAAGTGTTTGAGGTCAGACAATGGTGGGGAGTACACCAGTAGAGAGTTCCAGGACTACTGTGAGGAGTGTGGGATCAGGTGACACTTCTCAGTTAAGGGGACTCCACAACAGAATGGGGTGGCTGAGAGGATGAACAGAACACTTCTGGAAAAGGCACGATGCATGAGACTGCAGGCAGGGCTTCCAAAGGCATTCTGGGTTGACACAGTTGACGCAGTGGGTTACTTGGTCAATCGGTCACCTCACACCAGGTTGGATGGTAGGCTTCCAGAGGAGGTGTGGTTTGGGAGGACAGTTGGGCTGGGCCATCTACGGGTATTTGGGTGCACGGCCTATGTGCACATTGGAGCTGGTGAGTGAAGCAAGCTAGACGCCAGATCATGCAAGATGATGTTTCTAGGCTATCCACGAGGAGTTAAGGGATATAGGCTGTGGGATCCCTTGGAAAAGAAGGTCATCATTAGTCGGGATGTGACTTTTGATGAGGAGTCAGTCCTACAGAGGCGAGCAGGCATGGAGGAGCAGCAGGAGGTCCAGTAGGGCGTTGCTGGACAGCTTACCTCTTTGATTTTGCCTCTTGCAGGTACTACGGGAGGACATGACATTCAGGTGGAGAACCTACCTAAGGTGTCTCCACAGGTGGAGAGGACTCAGATGGATGATCGAGGCGGAGAGGTCCAGCAGGAGCGAGCAGGATCGAGGACTGATATCGGTGTTGCCCTACACAAGCCCAAGAGGACCATCGGGCAACCAGACCGATATGGCTTCGAGGAGATGCTGTCATATGCCCTAGTGACAGTGAATGGAGACCCATATACATATCAGGAGGCTATTGAGAGCCAAGACAGAGAGCGATGGGTCCAGGCGATGTCTGAGGAGATGCAGTCTCTCCACTAGAATCAGACGTGGCGATTGGTGCAGTTGCCACAGAGGAAGAGGCCCATTGGCTGCAAATGGGTCTACAATCACAAGGAAGGGCCTTCAGAGCAGGGAGGTATCAGATTCAAGGCGAGGTTAGTGGCCAAGGGATACTCCCAGAAGGAAGGCATCGATTTCAGCGAGGTCTTCTCTCCCGTCGTCAGACATACTTCCATCAGAGTGTTGCTGAGCATTGTAGCAGCTCAGGATTTAGAGCTGGAGCAGATGGATGTCAAGACGGTGTTCCTCCATGGGCATTTGGAGGAGAAGATTTACATGGAGCAGCCACCCGGTTTCAGGGATCCAGGATCAAAGGAAAAGGTTTGTTTGTTGCAGAAGTCGCTGTACGGGCTGAAGCAGTCGTCGAGGCAATGGTACAAGCGGTTCAACTCCTATATGTGCAACATTGGACTTTCCAGGTGCGAGTTTGATCCCTGTGTTTATGTTCAGTCTCTTGAGGATGGTTCTTGGATGTTCCTACTCTTGTATATGGATGACATGCTTATAGCATGCAAGAGTAGGAAGGTTGTGCAGGATCTGAAGGTATCCTTATCTCGGGAGTTTGAGATGAAGGATTTGGGCCCTACAAGAAAGATCCTAGGCACAGAGATTTTCAGAGACCGAGCTCAGAGGGTGCTGCATTTATCTCAGGGGGGCTACATACAGAAGGTCTTAGAGAGGTTCGAGATAAAGGGAACAAAGCCAGCGGAGCTGCCACTTGTCGGTCACTTCAGACTCTCGAAGACCATGGTGCCACAGACGGAGGTGGAGGCTCAAGAGATGGAGATGGTTCCTTATGCTTCAGGAGTTGGGAGCTTGATGTATGCGATGGTCTGTTATAGGCCAGACATCGCTCATGCAGTGAGTCAGGTTAGCAGGTTCATGGCGCAGTCTGGTAGGGAGCACTGGAGAGCTCTGAAGTGGATATTCAGATATCTGGCGGGTTCAGTTAGTGTTGGCATCTACTATGAACAGTGAGGAGGTGCAGTGGGATACTCTGACATGTCCAGGGAGGCTCAGGGGCTGATTGGCGATTATGTAGATGCAGACTTCGGTGGAGATGTGGATACCCGGAGGTCTACGACAGGCTTCATCTTTGCCTGTATGGAGATCCTATTTCTTAGAGATCGAGTCTGCAGCCTATCACGGTGCTATCCACTATAGAGGCGGAATACATCGAGCTGACAGAAGCAGCTAAGGAGGCAATTTGGCTGAAGGGTTTGTTGACAGAGATGGGCCTTACTCAGGAGGCCATTAGAGTACAATGTGACAGCCAGAGTGCACTTCTATTAGCACAGAACTCAGTCTATCATGCAAGGACAAAGCACATTGACATTCGGTATCATCGGATCATAGAGCTTGTGGAGGATGGCGAGGTGGAGCTGGTAAAGGTACACACCAAGGAGAACCCAGCTGATGCACTTACGAAGGTACTTCCACGAGATAGCTTTCAAAGATGTGTTGAGTTGATTCGGCTGATGGATAGAGTGGAGCTGGTTGAGGCCTTGGGACACCAAGGTGGAGATTGTTGTGATCCAGGTGGTGTGCCCAAGTTCCAGGGGATCAAGACTAAGGCCAAGGTCCATCATTCATGAGGGCTTCATGGAGGCTCTAGGGCTAGTTGGGCCCTAGGTTGAAAGGCTGTGGGCCTTTCGGGTTCTTGAGGTCTAGGTTATGAGGGCCTCAAGGGATCAACTCTTTATGGGCCAGGTCTGGGCCCAGGATAGGTGAGATTAGGTCGAGTCATGGGTGTATATGGGCTTGGGTTAACCTAATCTCCCATAGAGTTGGTCAAGGGAGTTTTGGGTTTGGGTCACTTGACCCTGTGTTTATATATACATGCACTGTATAGGTTTGATTAAGCCAAGGAATACGAAAACCCTTTCTCCCAAGTCTCTCTTTCTCTTCTCCCTCTCTCTTCATCTATTCTCCAGGCCCCAGGAGCAAGAAACCCTAGGGTTTCTTGCCGCCAGGTCCATAGAAGGCAGGAAAAGCAGGGGAGGTGCTAGGGTTTTGAGCTCCTCCCCCTTTGTGCCGCCAACCATATTGCCTCTCCCTCTCTTGCAGCCACCCAAACATCAGGTCCAAGACTTGAAATCTCTTGCTATGAGGTTGGTACAAGTTTCTCTCAGATCTGGAGTTGATCTGAGGTCGTTTGAGGTGCGGGTGAGATCTCCATCAATAGATCTACAGGAAAGGCTGCAGTAGGATAGATCTGCAAGGTTTGGTTCTATCTACCTTCTTTCCTTTCTAGAATGCTTCGATTCGAGATCTACGAATTGAAAGACCTCGGTCCAGGCCTGATTTGGTTGCGTATCAGATATTGGATTTTTTAGAGGTGATCTTAGAGGCATTCTTCATCTGGAACGAAAGGCTAACAAAGAAGACAGCAACCAGGCTGATTTCGTCAAGGGCCTTCGATCGAGTCTAGAAGTCTCCAGATTTATTCGTTGCTGGTTCCGTTGCACCCAAGGTCCGTGGGAGGAGCCAGGATCGTGCTCCAACATCCAGTGCCTTAGGGTTGGCATGATTGCACCCATCACAATCTCATTGAAATTCATTGATCTAACGTAGTGGCCGTTGCACGCCATCTGTAACCCTCCCATCGTCCAGGCTAGTAGGGTACCGAATCCTTCAAGTGGGCTCGCCAGCCCGCACAGCACTGTAGGTCTCCACTCAATTTTTTTTTGAGCGAGAACGTTAATCGCAGCAGAAGAAAGAGATCTCCATAAAAATTATGAAAAAAAGTGTTGAAATAAAAATAAAAAGCATAAAAATTATGAAAAAAAATCTTGAAACAGAAATAAAAAGGACGAAGATAAAAAGTGATGCAACACGAGGACTTCCCCAGAGGGTCACCCATCCTAGTTCTACTCTCGCCCAAACATGCTTAACTACGGAGTTCTGTTGGGATCCGATGCATTAGTGCTGGCATGATCACACCCATTATGATCTCTTTGAAATTCTTAGATATAACGTAGCGGCCATCGCACGTCATCAGTAACCCTCCCACGTCCAGGCCAGTAGGGCACCAGACCCTTCAAGCGGATCCCTCGAGCTCGCACGGCACTGCTTGTCTCTAGACTCAATTTTTTTTTTTAAGAGAAAATGTTACCTGCGGCAAAAGAAAGAGATCCTCACAAAAATTATGAAAAAAAATGTTGAATTAAAAATAAAATAGACAAAGATTAAAAAGGATGCAGCATGAGGACTTCCCAAGGGGTCACCCATCCTAGCACTACTCTCGCCCAAGCATGCGTAACTGCAGAGTTCTGATGGGATCCGATACAATAATGCTGGTATGATTGCAACCGTCATGATCTCTTCAAAATTCATTGATATAACATTGCGGCCGTTGCATGCCATCTGTATCCCTCCCATCGTCCTGGCCTATTGGGTACCGGACCCTTCAAGTGGGTCCCACGAGCCTGCATGGCACTGTCGGTCTCCAGACTCAGTTTTTTTTTGAGAGAAAATGTTACCTGCGGCAGAAGAAAGAGATCTCCATAAAAATTATGAAAAAAAGCCTTGAAATAAAAAAAAAAGATGAAGATTAAAAGGGGTGCAACATGAGGACTTCCCAAGGGGTCACCCATCCCGGTACTATTCTCGCCCAAGCACACTTGACTACGGAGTTCTGATAGGATCCGGTGAATTAGTGTTGGCATGATCACACCCATCATGGTCTCTTCGAAATTCTTAGATATAACATAGCGGCCGTCGCACGCCGTCAGTAACCCTCCCACGTCCAGGCCTGTAATGCGCCGAACCCTTCAAGTGGATCCCGTGAGCCCGCACGACACTGCCTATCCCCAGACTCAGTTTTTTTTTTAAGAGAAAATGTTACCGACGGTAGAAGAAAGCAATCCCTACAAAAATTATGGAAAAAAGTGTTGAATTAAAAATAAAATAGATGAAGATTAAAAAAGATGCAACAAGAGAAATTCCCAAGGGGTCACCTATCCTAACACTACTCTCGCCCAAGCACGTTTAACTGTAAAGTTCTAATGAGATCTGATGAAATAATGCTGGTGTGATCGCATCCATCATGATCTCTTCAAAATTGATTGATATAACGTTGCGGCCGTTGCACACCATCTGTAACCCTTCCACCTCATGATTTGTTGGGTATCGGACCCTTCAAGTGGGTCCCGTGAGCCCGCACGGTGCTGTCGGTCTTCAGAATTAGTTGTTTTTTTAGAGAAAACTTTACCTGCGGTAGAAGAAAGTGATCTCCATAAAAATTATGAAAAAAAATCTTGAAATAAAAATAAAAAGGATGAACAGTAAAAGGGGTGCAACACGAGGACTTCCTAGGGGGTCACCCATCCCATTACTACTCTCGCCCAAGCATGCTTGATTGCGGAGTTCTGATGGGATCCGGTTCATTAGTATTGGTATGATCGCACCCAACACGATCTCTTTGAAATTTGTTGATAGAACATAGAGACCATTGTATGCCATTTGTAGCCCTCCCATCGTCCAGGCCTGCAGGGTACCGGACCCTTCAAGTGGACCCACGAGCTCGGACGACACTGTAGGTCTCCAGACTCAATTTTTTTTTAGAGAGAACATTAACCACGGCAGAAGAAAGAAATCTCCATAAAACTTACAGAAAAAAGTGTTGAAATAAAAATAAAAAGTATAAAAATTATGAAAAAAAGTCTTGAAATAGAAATTAAAAGGACGAAGATTAAAATGGATGCAACATGAGCACTTCTAAGGAGGTCACCCATCCTAGTGCTACGCCCAAGCACATGTAACTACGGAGTTCTGATGGGACTCGATCCAATAATGCCGGTATTATCACACCCATCATGATCTCTTCAAAATTCGTTGATATAACGTTGCGACTGTTGCACGCCATCTGTAACCCACCCACTGTCCCGGCATGTTGGGTACTGGACCCTTCAAGTTGGTCCCGCGAGCCCGCACGGCACTATCGGACTCTAGACTCAGTTTTTTTTTGAGAGAAAATGTTACTTATGGTAGAAGAAAGAGATCTCCGTAGAAATTCTAAAAAAAGCCTTGAAATAAAAATAAAAAAAAATGAAGATTAAAAGAGGTGCAACACTAGGACTTCCCAGGGGGGCACCCAACCCAGTACAACTCTCGCCCAAGCACGCTTGACTACGGAGTTCTGATAGATTCTGATGCATTAGTGCTGGCATGATCGGATCCATCATGATCTCTTCAAAATTTGTGGATATAATGTAGCGGCCGTTG
Organism: Elaeis guineensis; assembly: GCF_000442705.2. NCBI lineage: Eukaryota > Viridiplantae > Streptophyta > Magnoliopsida > Arecales > Arecaceae > Elaeis > Elaeis guineensis. The sequence continues at coordinate 56,482,807 of NC_025993.2, forward strand.
TACGCCATCTGTAACCCTCCCACCGTCTAGGCATGCAAGGTATCGGTCCCTTCAAGTGGGCTTGCGATCCTGTATGGCACTGTAGGTCTCCAGACTCAATTTTTTTTTGAGAGAGAACGTTAACCGCGATAGAAAAAAATGACCCCACAAAAATTATGAAAAAAAGTTTTGAAATAAAAATAAAAAGTTTTAAAATTATGGAAAAAAGTCTTGAAATTGAAATAAAAAGGATAAAGATTAAAAGGGATGCAACAAGAGGCCTTCCCAGGGGGTCACCCATCCTAGTACTACTCTCACCCAAGCACGCTTATGGAATCCGATGCACTAGTGGTGGTATGATCGCACCCATCACGATTTCTTCAAAACTCTTAGATATAACGTAGCGGACGTCGCACGCCATCAGTAACCCTCCCACGTCCAGGCTTGTTGGGTGCTGGACCCTTCAAGTGGATCCCACGAGCCCGCATGGCACTGTCTATCTCCAGACTCAGTTTTTTTTAAGAGAAAATGTTACCTGTGGTAGAAGAAAGAAATCCCCATAAAAATTATGAAAAAATATGTTGAATTAAAAATAAAATAGTCGAAGATTAAAAAGGATGAAACACGAGGACTTCCCAGGAGGTCACCCATCCTAGTACTACTGTCGCCCAAACACGCTTAACTACATGCTTAACTATGAAGTTTTGATGGGATTCGATGCATCAGTGTTGGTATGACCACCCTAATCATGATCTCTTCAAAATTCATTGATATAACATTGCGGCCATTGTACGCCATCTCTAACCCTCCCATCATCCTGGCAAGTTAGGTATCGGACCTTTCAAGCAGGTCCCGCGAGCCCGCACGGCACTGTCGGTCTGCAAACTCAATTTTTTTTGAGAGAAAATGTTACCTGTGGTAGAAGAAAGAGATCTCCATAAAAATTATTAAAAAAAGTCTTGAAATAAAAATAAAAAGAACGAAGATTAAAAGGGGTGCAACACGAGGACTTCCTAGGGGGTCACCCATCCCAGTACTACTCTCGCCCAAGCACGCCTGACTGTGGAGTTCTGATGGGATCCATTGCATTAGTGCTGGTATGATCGTGCCCATCATGATCTCTTCAAAATTCGTGGATATAATGTAGCGGCTGTCGCATGCAATCTATAACCCTCCCACCGTCCACGCCTGTAGGGTACCGGACCATTCAAGTGGGCCCGTGAGCCCGCACGGCACTGTAGGTCTTCAGACTCAGTTTATTTTTTAGAGAGAATGTTAACCACAACAGAAGAAAGAGATCTCCATAAAAATAACATGACTTTCCTGGGGGTCACTCATCCTAGTACTACTCTCGCCTAAGCACACTTAATTATGGAGTTCTGATGGGATCCGATGAATTAGTGTTGGCATGATCGCACCCATCATGATCTCTTCAAAATTCTTAGATATAACGCAGCTATTAGATGTGTGCCCTAGATGCCAGATTGGCTGACACATTTCTGTACAAATATAAGGGCAAATTTATAATTTTGATTATAAATGAATAAAAGGGTTATTCAACTATCACATTGTGTACATTATATCTGTGATACATCCTTTGAGTTAGTAGGAATGTTAATTTATATTTTCAAGAGTTAAAAATTTAAGGCATGAATTTACATAACTAACTCATAAACAGCTCCTGACCATAGGATCATCATGAAGATGGTGATCGATCCGAAAGGTTGGTGTACGATCGCTTCCTTAGGGTAGATGTGTCTTGAGTCTATGGTGTGGAGACACTGGAGTGAGAGTACAGATATTCATTGAGAATGAGAGTACTGAGCGTGACCACCTCGAGCAGTCATAAGAAAGTCTACCTTCTCGTCGATGACTAGCTCGATGCTGCAGCTGTGTGTCTAGTTTTTTGACCTGAGGTGCATCGACAGTTCACCTTGAGTGTGTTATAGTTTGACTACACCATAACTCGATCTCCTAGCCATTCAAAATCCTGAGGTGTATGTTGGCTGTAGCATATTCATTGTAGGAACCAGATTGCACCAAGACGGAATCTATCAACCTCGGTAGATGAGAAAAGTAGTCCTATGATGATTGAAAGATCGAGTCCTTAAGCCCATGGCCATGGTAGAGTGAAATAATGAAAAAGAGTTTTCCATTGGAGTTTTACATCGGACTTGGATCGATCGATTGATTCATATGATTGATGTTGGGTTTGACGAGTTCACCTTAACCCTAATTCAGTCCGGACTCATGATAGAAGAACTCAATCACATAGATAGCTGCACCGAGAGGTTCGTCTTCATTTCTGATGGGTTGCCACCATATACTGCTAGGTGTCACTGGTGGATTTTGAGAGCAATTAGAATGATCTTGATGATCGATCATTCTAATTGTCTTAATCAGAAGAGTTCTGGTCCATCAAAAGGAGTTTCGATGATGTCGATGATGAGATCATGACATATCTCATTATCATACGAAAATGAACCTAACTGGGTCATACAAACAAGAGTTAGGGTCTGGATGTCATCAATTGAGCTAGCTCAGTTTGATTGATTTGGATTAGATCCAATTAGGTTCAAGAAAATCGTGCTAGCACACGATTGAGCCTAACTTTCTCCTCGTGTAATCTTTTCTATCTCGACTAAGCCAAATATGATTTGACTCACCCAGAGAACCTTGAGAAGATTTTTCTCAGTCTGACTGGAGCCAGTCTAGCTCAGAAAAATCTTGTCTTAATTCATGAGATGAATTTAAGACAACACCTGCCAATTCCTGTCACCTGTCATTTTCATTTTAGGACATTGGTCAAACATTGACCCATGGACCTTGGACTGAAGGCCACTTGGCAAGAGGTCATTGGAGAGTTTTTGTGGAGTGTCCACCTACTAATTTTACCCTCAAAGTGGGTGCCATAATCAGATATGGCGTGCGCCCCAAGTGGATAAGGATAGAGTCCCATGAGATGAGGACTCTATGCCTTGATCGACTCAAACTATTGGGCGCCAATCTCACTGTGTTTATCCAGTGTTGGCACCAATAGTAGGAGGGTTTGGTGGGGTTCTTATCTGATATGATTAGATGATATCACTCAATCAATCAAAATTTTTTCAGAATTAATTGGAATTTTTTGATTGGTCGAATGATGTGGCACTGCACGGCGCAGCAGGGTCTATTTAAACCCTGTCTACGCCTAAGGTTTAGTGAATCTGCTCAATAGCCAGCAAAAATGAGATTCTCCTCCACTTCTCTATATCCCCTCTGCTCTTCTCTCTCCCATCTTCACATCTAAGAAGTTGGGCATCCATCTGGTGCTTGTCCAAGGCGTGGTGGCTCCCTGATCAGAAGGCTGCAGGGATTTATCGAGAAGCTGTTGCTCCAGCTTCAGAAGATCTTTTGAAGATCTTCCAGATCTGATTTTTGGGGTAGAGATTTGCAAGGAGAAGATGATCTAGATCTTGTTTGAGTGGATACTGGTAGAGGCCAGACAACTACATGGATATTTTTGAACTTCGAGCATTGCTGCGATCATCTACAGGGTAATCAAGTTACCCTAGAGGTATTTCTCTAATCCTCAAGTTTTAGATTTAATTTTAGATTAAATATCAGATAATAAGAATCAAATCTAATAGACCATAGATCTAAAATAAAGTAGGATAATTTTTTTTAAAATATTCCACCCCAGATCTCATTAGATCTGGAAGATCCTATAAGGAAAAAGATGGTTTTTTCTTCAACTGGTATCAGAGCCAGGTTGATGGCTCTATTTTAGATCTAATTTAGATCTAATTTTTATTTTTATTTATCTGATATTAATGGATTTTAAATGTCACATTAGATGTGATAGGATCTAAAATCAGAAAACTTTAAAATTAAATCTAAATAGATCTAACATGTATGAGATGCATGACTAGACTAGGAGTAGTTTGATTTATGAATAGTCTTGAAGTTTTATATTTTAATGTGATTAAAATATAAATTAGATCTAATTTTTTCTCTTATTTTTTGATATTATAAATATTAAATTCAGATCAAAAAATAAAAAATAAAATTTAATTAATTCATAAGATTGATCTGCTGCATGCCTAGACTAGTTGTAGAATTGTTCTAGTAACTGTCTAGAATAGATTTTATATTGAATAGTTCAATTTAAATCTTATTTTTTAGATGTTACATGTGATGTATCAGATCTGAAAGTATGCTAATTAGATTAGATTTTAATACATGAGATGTATGCAAAGCATGTATAAGTTAGATCTAAAATTATATATGTGATATGTAACTTAGATCTAACTAGTTTTGTAGTTAAATCAATATTTCTGATTAAGGTATTCCTCATGGCCGTCCGGTCATAAGAACAAAGTAGGCTTTAAGATTTTCTCCTCCCATTCAATGAGGTGTTCTTATGGCGTGTAGGGGTACTGCGCGTTCATCCTTAATCAGAAATCAAACTTACTTTTCTGCAAAACTCTAGATCCTGAAATCTTAGGATTTATTTTACATATTTTGTTTATGAATCCAAGACTTAATTAACGAATTAAGCTTATGAAATTAAATTAAATCTAAAATTGAGAATTTCAGATCTAAGTCATTTTCATAAAATTGGGTTCGGGCTTGGGTAGCTCAATTAGGTCTAGTGGTTGATCAAACCGAATCAAAAATTGGTTAGGTGGGATCATGAAAGCTAATAATTGACCAGCCTAATAGGATTAAGTCTAGGTCAAGGTTGAATCACATTCATATGTGACTCGATCAAGTTAAGACCTAATTGGCTCAATGGTTAGAGTCTGGATTGTAGGCTAACCCAATTAGTTCTGGTTTGACAATTTGGTGTCTAAGGTAAGTTGGGTAGATGCGATCGAATAATTTTTAATTGGGAGCTACTCGACTCGAATGTATTCTTGTCGAGTTAATGGCATATCCCTCCCACCGGTCTCACTTACTTGGCCATATGTGTCGACCCAGTTCTAATTTGAGGTGACTAACAATTCGAGATAACCCATACCACTAGGTTAGTCATAATTGTTATGACTATATCAAGTTAAGTTTAATGAGACCTAAATTAAATCTTCCTAAGAAAATATTAAGTCTAAGGTCTTCCACCATTATGGATGTGTGGGCCCTTCCTGGGGTTGATTCTTCTCGACTGGTTACAGTGGTTCAGTTGCACCGAAAAGATGCAACCATATCCATTAGGCATTGGATGCTACGGATTAGAGTTGGATTGTGCTCAATATTTCAGATACGGTGAGGGACTCAATCAGGAATCTAGTTCGTGCAAATGGTGGGTCTGACTTAACGAAGGATTGGAGCAATATTTCAGACACAGTGAGCTTCATGAATTAAAGACCAAGTTTTGGGTGCACCATGATTATAGAATCATTGGACAAGAGTTGTCCACTTATCGGTTGACCCATCACCAATAACTGTTAGGTGAGGTGATGAGTCAGTCGGTGAGATCGCACCACCCACTAGAAATTACTAATCATAGAGATTTTCACATCTCTACCTAGGGAGTGTAGAGATCTGAGAAAATAGTGAGAGTCTAATTTGTTTAAAAATAAAATCTCTAAACAAATTGGTTAAGTTTGATTATAAAATCTAACTAGAAACTTTTGACTCTCTATAGGAAACATGTCTGCGTCCAACCCCTTGACCAAAATACTAGACACCCACAGATTGACTGGATCCAATTTCAAGGACTGGTTGAGGAACTACAGAATTATTCTAGGTTTCGAGAAACTGACTCATGTCTTGGACCAGGACCCACCTGCCATACCAGCACGTCCGACTGCTGAACAGAGAGCATCTCTGAAAAAGTGGATGGATGACGATAACAAAGCTAGGTACTACATGGTGGGTGCCATGTCTGATGACTTACAGCATCAGCATGAGAATATTATGACTACCTGCCAAATGTTGGCTCACCTATAAGAGTTGTTTGGTGAACAAAGTTGCACAGCCAAGTATCAAGTTTGCCAAAGACTTTTTGAGGCTAAAATGCATGATAGGCAGTCAGTCCAAGATCATTATTTGACAATGATCAAGGACCTTGAGGAGCTTGAGAAACTCGATGTCATCTTAGACAGAAATTTTAAAATTGATGTGATCCTTCAATCCTTATCTGATGCATATGGTCAGTTCATCATGAACTTTCATATGCATAAGATGCAGTGTACCTTGGCTGAGTTAATGAATATGTTGGTTAGGGCTGAGCTTTCTTTGAAGGGTTCAAAAGGCTCAGTCCTTACTGTGGAGTAGACTTCTTCTAAGAGAAAGTCTTTTGAAAGGAAGAAGAAGTCTGCGAAGAAGCAGAAGGTGGATGGGAAAAGGAAGAAGATGGAACCGAAGAAGAAGGCTGCTGAAAAGAAAAAATGTTTCCACTGCAATTCCAACGGCCATTGAAAATGAAACTGTCCTCAGTACCTGGCCACCCTGAAGAATAAGAAGGATGGTCCTTTTGGAGGTATGCTCGTTATAGAATCTAATCTTACGATTTTCTCTGCATCCAGTTGGGTACTTGACTCTGGTTCTAGTGCTCATTTGTGCACTTCTATGCAGGGTCTTGAGGAGAGCAGGAGGCTGAGGGATGGGGATATGATCCTACATGTCGGGAACAGAGCAAGAGTTGTTGCTGTGGCCGTAGGAACCTACCCTCTACGATTATCGTTAGGATTAGATTTAGTTCTTAAAGACTGCTATTTTGTGCCTGCAGCAAGTAGGAATTTGATTTCTGTTTCATGTTTAGGACAAGAAGGCTATGTGATTAGCTTTCATAAGAACCATTGTAATTTATTTTATGAAAATAATAAAGTTGCAAATGGTTTTCTTATTAATGGTCTCTATCAGCTACATATTGATGTATCTGTATTTAATATCGAGAAAAATATAAATGCCATAGAAATTAAAAGGCCTAGAGATAGTCTAAATGATAGGTATCTGTGGCACCTAAGGCTAGGTCATATAGCGGAAGATAGGGTTAACAAATTGGAGAAATCTGGGCTATTGAGTCCATTGACTTTCGAGTCATATCCAGTTTGTGAATTTTGCCTTTAAGGCAAAATGACCAAGCTCCCTTTTGTGGGATATAGGGAAAGGGCCACAGACCTGCTTGCCCTAGTACATACAGATGTGTGCAGCCCATTTGATGAGCCGGCTAGAGGCAACTATGTCTACTTCATTACCTTCACCAATGATATGTCTAGGTACGGGTGTGTGTTCTAATGAAACATAAATTTGAAGCCTTTGAAAAGTTCAAAGAATTCAGGCATGAGGTAGAAAAATAAACAGAAAAGTCCATTAAGGTTCTTCGATCAGATCGAGGAGGTGAATACCTTAGTTGGGAGTTTCTAGACTATCTTAAAGATAATAGCATAGTCTCTCAATAGACTCCACCTGGAACGCCACAACTTAACGGGGTTTCAGAACGGAGAAATCAGACTCTATTAGATATGGTCCGTTCCATGATGAGCTTCACGGATCTCCCTGAGTTTCTTTGGGGATGTTGTTTCATGACAGCAATATATGTATTGAATAGGGTTTTCTCTAAAACCGTTCCTACCACACTGTATGAGATATGGCATGGTAAGAAGCTAAGTTTGAGTCATCTCAAAATTTGGGATTGTCCGGCTCATGTCAAGAGACAGTAGGCGGACAAGTTAGAGTTCAGGTCTTTTAGAGCTCGGTTCATAGGATATCCTAAAGAGTCATTAGGATACTATTTTTACATTCTGAAAGACCATAATGTGATTATGAATCGATATGCTATTTTTTTTGAAAAATAGTTTATTCAAGATAGTGGCATCGAAAGAATAATTAAGCTCAAGGAGAATGTCTCTCAAGAGCAACGAGCTAAAGAACCTGAGGAACCCAATCAATTAGAACCAGTCCTAAAACAACCTCTTCCACCTCGTAGATCGAGTAGGGTTTTCCGTCCTCCTGAAAGGTACTTAGGTACCATACAAGAGAAAGTAGAGGAAATGTTTCTCACAGAAAATGAGACTCATGGTGATGACCCCAAGACCTATGACAAGGCGATATCAGATATCGACTCTGAGAAATGGTTAGAGGCAATGTGATCAGAAATTGACTCGATATACTCAAATCAAGTCTGGACCTTGGTAGATCCACTTGAAGGTATTGTACCTATTAGGTGTAAATGAATCTTCAAGAGAAAGATAGGTGTAGATGGGAATGTGGAGACATTCAAGGCTAGGCTCATAGCGAAAGGTAATAGTCAGCGCGAAGGCATTGACTATCAGGATACCTTCTTGCCCGTAGCCATGCTAAAATCCATCCGCACATTGTTTGCTGTTGCAGCCTATTTCAATTATGAAATATAGCAGATGGACGTGAAAATAATATTCTTAAATGGATATCTTGAGGAAGATATCTATATGGAATAGCCATTTGATTTCACATCCAGTGATGATGATCACAAGGTCTGCAAGCTGCAAAGGTCCATTTGTGAACTTAAGCAAGCATCTCGGAGCTGGAATACTCATTTCAATGATGTGATCAAAATGTTTGGTTTCATCAAGAATGAGGAGGAACCATGTGTGTTCAAGAAGGTCAGTGGGAGCGCAGTTGTCTTCCTCGTACTGTACGTAGATGACATCCTCCTAATTGAGAATGATATTTTCATGTTGACCTCAGTAAAAATATGGTTGTCTAAGGAGTTCTCTATGAAAGATCTAGGAGAGACATCCTTTATACTGGATATTAAGGTCTATAGAGATAGACCAAATAGGATGCTGAGACTTTCACAGAAGATGTACATAGAGGAGGTGCTAAAAAGGTTTAGCATGAAAAATTCCAAAAGAGGTTTAGTACCTTTTAGACATGACATTCATCTCTCCAAGAAGATGTGCCCTAGCACACCTGAGGAGACTGAACGCATGAGCAAGATCCCTTATGCTTCGGCAATAGGAAGCCTCATGTATGCCATGCTATATACACGACCTGATATAGCCCATGCTGTGAGTGTCACAAACAGATATCAGTTGAATCCAGACGAAGAGCACTGGACTTCTATGAAATGTATCCTTAAGTACTTGAGAAGGACTAAGGATATATTTCTAGTCTTTGAGAATGGAGAACTGCAGGTTCAGAAATTTATAGATTCAGACTTTATGTCTGATATAGATGATCGAAAGTCGACATCTGAAAGTCTGTTCATTTGCAATGGTGGTGCAATTAGCTGGAAGAGTTTCAAGCAGACGGTGATTGCTGATTCCACCATGGAGGCAGAGTATATTGCTGCATCGGAAGCTGTGAAGGAGGCATTCTGGTACAAGAAGTTTGCTGCAGAGCTTAGAGTGATGTCATCGGATGCCATTCCTCTTTACTGTGACAATAATGACACCATAGCCCTAGCTAAGGAGCCAAGGTCTCACCAGAAGTCCAAGCATATCGAGCGGCGATTCCATCTGATCCGTGATTACCTCGAAAAGGATTATGTTGTGGTTAAGAGAGTCGACTCCACAGACAATGTGGCAGACCTACGGACAAAGCCATTAGGCCAGTAGAAGATCGAAGCCCACCTTGAGAAGATGGGACTTAGATATGTAGCCAATTGGTATTAGGTCAAGTGGGAGTTTGTTAGATGTGTGCCCTAGATGTCAGATTGGTTGACACATTCCTGTACAAATATAAGGGCAAATTTGTAATTTTTACTATAAATGAATAAAAAGTTTATTCAACTATCACATTATATACATTATGTCTGTGATACATCCTTTGAGTTAGTAGGAATGTTAATTCATATTTTCAAGACTTGAAAATTTAAGGCATGAATTTACTTAACTAACTCATAAACAGCTCCTGACCATAAAATCATCACGAGGATGGTGATCGATCCGAAAGGTTGGTGTACGATCACTTCCTTAGGATAGATGTGTCTTGAGTCTATGGTGTGAAGACATCAGAGCGACAGTATAGATATTTGTTGAGAATGAGAGTACTGAACATGACCACCTCGAGCAGTAATAAGGAAGTCTACTTTCTCGTTGATGACTAGCTCGATACTGCAGCTGTGTGTCTAGTTTTTTGACCTGAGGTACATCGATAGTTCACCTTGAGTGTGTTATAGTTTGACTACATCATAACTCAGTCTCCTAGCCATTCGAAACCCTGAGGTGTATGTTGGCTGTAGCATATTCATTGTAGGAACCAGATTGCATCAAGACGGAATCTATCAACCTCGGTAGTGAGAGGAGTAGTCCTATGATGATCGAAAGATCGAGTTCTTAAGCCCATGGCCATGGCAGAGTGAAATAATGGAAAAGAGTTTTTCATTGGGGTTTCACATCGGACCTGGATCGATCGATTGACTCATATGACTGATGTTGGGTTTGATGAGTTCACCTTCACCCTAATTTAGTCGGGACTCATGATAGAAGAACTCAATCACACAGGTAGCTGCACCAAGAGGTTCATCTTCATTTCTGATGGGTTGCCACTATATACTGCTAGGTGTCACTGATGGATTTTGGGAGCAATTAGAATGATCTTGATGATCCATCATTCTAATTGTCTGAATCAGAAGAGTTCTAGTCCATCGAAAGGAGTTTCGATGATGTCGATGATGAGATCATGACATGTCTCATTACCATACAGAAATGAACCTAACTGAGTCACGCAAACAAGAGTTAGGGTCTGGATGTCATCAATTGAGCTAGTCCAGTTCGATTGATTTGGATTAGATCCAATTAGGTTCAATAAAATCATGCTAGCACACGATTGAGCCTAACTTTCTCCTCGTGTAATCTTTTCTATCTCGACTGAGCCAAATATGATTTGACTCACCCAGAGAACCTTGAAAAGGTTTCTCATAGTCTGACTGGAGCCAGTCCATCTCAAAAAAGTCTTGTCTTAATTCATGAGATGAATTTAAGACAACACCTGCCAATTTCTGTCACCTGCCATTTTCATTTTAGGACATTGGTCAAACGTTGACCCATGGACCTTGGACTGAAGGCCACTTGGCAAGAGGTCATTGGAGAGTTTTTGTAGAGTATCCACCTACTAATTTTACCCTCAAAGTAGGCACCATAATCAGATATGGCGTGCGCCCCAAGTGGATAAGGATAGAGTCCCATGAGATGAGGACTCTATACCTTGATCGACTCAAACTATTGGGCGCCAATCTCACTGTGTTTATCCAGTGTTGGCACCAACAGTAGGAGGGTTTGGTGGGGTTCTTATCTGATATGATCAGATGATATCACTCCACCAATCAAAATTTTTTCAGAATTAATTAGAATTTTTTGATTGGTCGAATGATGTGGCACTGCATGGCGCAGCAGGGTCTATTTAAACCCTGTCTACACCTAGGGTTTAGTGAATCTGCTCAATACCCAGCAAAAATGAGATTTCCCTCCACTTCTCCATATCTCCTCTGCTCCTCTCTCTTCTCTCTTCATGTCCAAGAAGTTGGGCATCCATCTGGTGCTTGTCCAAGGCGTGGTGGCTCCCTGATCAGAAGGCTATAGGGATTTATCGAGAAGCTGCTGCTCCAGCTTCAGAAGATCTTTTGAAGATCTTTCAGATCAGATCCAAATCTAATTTTTGGAGCAGAGATTTGCAAGGAGAAGATGATCTAGATCCTACTCGAGTGGATACCGGTAGAGGCCAGGCAACTACGTGACTATTTTTGAACCTCGAGCATTGCTGCGATCATCTACAGGGTAATCTAGTTATCCTAGAGGTATTTCTTTAATCCTCAAGTTTTAGATTAAATTTTAGATAATAAGAATCAGATCTAATAGACCTTAGATCTGAAATAAAGTAAGATATTCTTTTTTTAAATATTCCATCCCAGATCTCATTAGATCTGAAAGATCCTACAAGAAAAAAGGTGATTGTTTCTTCAGCAGTGGCCGTCGCACGCCATCAGTAACCCTCCCACGTCCAGGCCTGTAGTGCACCGGACCCTTCAAGGGGATCCCATGAGCCCGCATGGCACTGTCTGTCCCCAGACTCAATTTTTTTTTTAAGAGAAAATGTTACCGATGGCAGAAGAAAGCGATCCCCACAAAAATTATGAAAAAAAGTGTTAAATTAAAAATAAAATAGGTGAAGATTAAAAAGGATGCAACAAGAGAACTTCCTAGGGAGTCACCCATCCTAACAATACTCTCGCCCAAGCGCACCTAACTACGGAGTTCTGATGGGATCCGATGAAATAGTGCTGGTGTAATTGCACACATCACAATCTCTTCGAAATTCATTGATATAACATTACGGCCGTTGCATGCTATCTATAACCCTCCAACCTCCTGGCGTGTTGGGTACCAGACCTTCAAGTGGGTCCCACGAGCCCGCACAACGCTGTCGGTCTTCAGAATCAATTTTTTTTAACAAAAAACTTTACCTACGGTAGAAGAAAGAGATCTCCATAAAAATTATGAAAAGAAGTCTTAAAATAAAAATAAAAAGGATGAATGTTAAAAGGGGTGGAACACGAGGACTTCCCAGGGGGTCACCCATCCCATTACTACTCTCGCCCAAGCACACTTGACTGCGAAGTTCTGATGGGATTCGATGCATTAGTGTTGGTATGATCGCACTGTTAGATGTGTGCCCTAGATGCCAGATTGGCTGACAAATTTCTGTACAAATATAAGGGCAAATTTGTAATTTTGACTATAAATGAATAAAAGGGTTATTCTACTATCACATTGTGTACATTATGTCTGTGATACATCCTTTGAGTTAGTAGGAATGTTAATTCATATTTTCAGGAGTTAAAAATTTAAGGCATGAATTTACATAACTAACTCATAAACAGCACCTAACTATAGGATCATCACGAGGATGGTGATCGATCTGGAAGGTTGATGCACGATCGCTTCCTTAGGATAGATGTGTCTTGAGTCTATGGTGTGGAGACATCGGAGCGAGAGTACAGGTATTCATTGAGAATGAGAGTACTGAGCATGACCACCTCGAGCAGTCATAAAGAAGTCTACCTTCTCGTCGATGACTAGCTCGATGCTGCAGCTGTGTGTCTAGTTCTTTGACCTGAGGTACATCGACAGTTTATCTTGAGTGTGTTATAATTTGACTATATCATAACTCGATCTCCTAGTCATTCAGAACCCTAAGGTGTATGTTGGTTGTAGCATATTCATTGTAGGAACCAGATCGCACCAAGAAGGGATCTATCAACCTCGGTAGATGAGAGGAGTAGTCCTATGATGATCGAAAGATCGAGTCCTTAAGCCCATGACCATGGCAGAGTGAAATAATAAAAAAGAATTTTCCATTGGGATTTCACATCAGACTCTGATCGATCGATTGATTCATATGACTGATGTTGGATTTGACGAGTTCACCTTAACCCTAATTCAGTCGGGACTCATGATAGAGGAACTCAATCACACAGGTAGCTGCACCGAGAGGTTCATCTTCATTTCTGATGGGTTGCCACCATATACTGCTAGATGTCACTGGTGGATTTTGGGAGCAATTAGAATGATATTGATGATCGATCATTCTAATTATCTGAATCAGAAAAGTTATGGTCCAACGAAAGGAGTTTCGATGATGTCGATGATGAGATCACGACATGTCTCCTTACCATATGAAAATGAACCTAACTGGATCACACAAATAAGAGTTAGGGTCTGAATGTCATTAATTGAGCTAGCCCAGTTCGATTGATTTGGATTAGATCCAATTAGGTTCAAGGAAATCGTGCTAGCACACGATTGAGCCTAACTTTCTCCTCGTGTAATCTTTTCTATCTCGACTGAGCCAAATGTGATTTGACTCACCCAGAGAACCTTCAAAAGGTTTCTCACAGTCTGACTGGAGCTAGTCTAGCTCAAAAAAGTCTTGTCTTAATTCATGAGATGAATTTAAGACAACACCTGCCAATTCCTGTCACCTGCCATTTCTATTTTAGGACATTGGTCAAACATTGATCCATGGACCTTGGACTGAAGGCCACTTGGTAAGAGGTCATTGGAGAGTTTTTGTGGAGTGTCCACCTGCTAATTTTACCCTCAAAGTGGGTGCCATAACTAGATATGGCATGCACCCCAAGTGGATAAGGATAGAGTCCCGTGAGATGAGGACTCTATGCCTTGATCGACTCAAACTGTTGGGCGCCAATCTCACTGTGTTTATCCAGTGTTGGTGCCAACAGTAGGAGGGTTTGGTGGGGTTCTTATCTGATATAATCAGATGATATCACTCCATCAATTAATTTTTTTTTTAAATTAATTGGAATTTTTTTGATTGGTCGAATGATGTGGCACTGTATGGCGCAGCAGGGTCTATTTAAACCCTGTCTGCGCCTAGGGTTTAGTGAATCTGCTCAATACCCAGAAAAAATGTGAAACCCCTCCACTTCTCCAAGCCCCCTCTACTTCTCTCCCTCCCCTCTTCACATCCAAGAAGTTGGGCATCCATCTGGTGCTTGTCCAAGGTGTGGTGGCTCCCTGATCAGAAGGCTACAGGGATTTGTCGAGAAGCTACTGCTCCAGCTTCAGAAGATCTTTTGAAGATCTTGCAGATTAGATCTAGATCTGATTTTTGGAGTAAAAATTTGTGAGGAGAAGATGATCTAGATCCTACTCAAGTGGATACCGGTAGAGACCAAGCAACTGCGTCGCTATTTTAGAACCTCGGGCGTTGCTGCGATCATCTACTGGGTAATCTAGTTACCCTAGAGGTATTCCTCTAATCCTCAAGTTTTAGATTTAATTTTAGATTAAATATCAGATAATAAGAATCAAATATAATAGACCTTAGATCTAAAATAAAGTAAGATAATTTTTTAAAAAAATATTCTCTCCCAGATCTCATTAGATCTGGAAGATCCTACAAGAAAAAAGATGATTTTTCCTTCAACTGGTATCAGAGCCAGGTTGATGGCTCTATTTCAGATCTAATTTAGATTTAATTTTTATTTTTATTTATCTGATATTAACAAATTTCAGATATCACATCAAATATGATTGGATCTGAAATAAAAAAATTTAAAATTAAATCTAAGTAGATCTAACATGTATGAGATGCATGACTAGACTAGGAATAGTTTAAAGTATGAATAGTCTTGAAATTTTATATTTTAATGTGATTAAAATATAAATTAGATCTAATTTATTCTCTAATTTTTTGATGTTATAAATGTTATATTTAGATCAAAAAATAAAAAATAAAATTTAATTAATTCATAAGATTGATCTGCTGCATGCCTAGACTAGTTGTAGAATTGTTCTACTAACTGTCTAGAATAGATTTTATATTGAATAGTTTAATTTAAATCTTATTTTTCAGATATTACATGTAATGTATCAGATCTGAAAGAATGCTAATTAGATCAGATTTTAATACATGAGATGTATGCAAAGCATGTATAAGTTAGATCTGAAATTATATATGTGATATGTAACTTAGATCTAACTAGTTTTGTAGTTAAATCAATATTTCTGATTAAGGTGTTCCTCATGGCCGTCCGGTCATAAGAACAAAGTAGGGTTTAAGATCCTCTCCTCCCATTCAATGGGGTGTTCTTATGGCGTGTAGGGGTGCTGCACGTTCATCCTTAATCAAAAATCAAAATTTAATTTTTTTACAAAATCCTAGATCCTGAAACCCTAGGATGTATTTACATATTTTATCAATGAACCCAAGACTTAATTAATCAATTAAGTTTATGAAATTAAATTAGGGCTAAAATTAAGAATTTCAAATCTAAGTCATTTTCATAAGATTGGGTTCGGACTTGGGTAGCTCAATTAGGTCTAGCGGTTGATCAAACCAAATCAAAAGTTGGTTAGGTGGGATCATGAAAGCTAATAATTGACCAGCCTAATAGGATTAAGTCTAGATCAAGGTCGAATCACATTCATATGTGACTCGATCAAATTAAGACCTAATTTGGCTCAGTGGTTAGAGCCTAGATTGTAGGCTAACCCAATTAGTTCTGGTTCGACAATTTGGTGTCTAAGGTAAGTTGGGCAGATGCGACTGAATGATTTTTAATTGGGAGCTACTCGACTCGAATGCATTCTTGTCGAGTTAATGGCATATTCCTTCCACCGGTCTCACTTACCTGGCCATATGTGTCGACCCAGTTCTGATTTAAGGTGACTAACAATTCGAGCTAATCCATGCCACTAGATTAGTCACAATTGTTATGACTATGTCAAGTCAAGTTTAATGAGACCTAAATTAAATCTTTCTAAGAAAATATTAAGTCTAAGATCTTCCACCATTGTGGATGTGCGGGCCCTTTCGGGGTTGATTGTTCTCGGCTGGTTACAGTGGTTTAGTTGTATCGAAAAGATGCAACCATGTCCATTAGGCATTGGATGCTATGGATTAGAGGATGGGTTGTGCTCAATATTCTGGATACGGTGAGGGACTCAGTCAGGAATTTAATTCGTGCAAATGGTGGGTCTAACTTAACTAAGGATTGGAGCAATATTTCGGGCACGGTAGCTTCATGAATTAGAGATCAAGTTTTGGGTGCACCATGATTAGAGAATCATTGGACAAGAGTTGTCCACTCATCGATTGACCCATCATCAATAACTGTTAGGTGAGGTGGTGAGCTAGTCGGTGAGACCGCACCACCCACTAGAAATCACTAATCACGAAGATTTTTACATCTCTAGATAGAGAGTGTAGGCATCTGAGAAAATAATGGGAGCTTAATTTGTTTAAAAATGAAACCCCTAAATAAATTGGTTAAGTCTGATTACAAAATCTAACTAGAAACTTTTGACTCTCTACAGGAAACATGTCTGCATCTAACCCCCTGACCAAAATACTAGACACCCACAGATTGATTGGACCCAATTTCAAGGACTGGTTGAGGAACTACAAAATTATTCTGAGTTTCAAGAAACTGACTCATGACATGGACCAGGACCCACCTGCCATGCAAGCACTTCCGACTGCTGAATAGAGAGCGTCTCTGAAAAAGTGGATGGATGAAGATAACAAAGTCAGGTACTACATATTGGATGCAATGTCTGATGACTTACAGCACTAGCATGAGAATATTATGACTACCTGCCAAATGTTGGCTCACCTACAAGAGTTGTTTGGTGAACAAAGTTTGCAGCCAAGTATCAAGTCTGCCAAAGACTTTTTAAAACTAAAATGCGTGATGGGCAGTCAGTCCAAGATCATTGTTTGTCAATGACTAAGGACCTTGAGGAGCTTGAGAATCTCGATATCACCTTAGACAAAGATTTTCATATTGATGTGATCCTTCAGTCCTTGTCTGATGCATATGGTCAGTTCATCATGAACTTCCATATGCATAAGATGTAGTGTACCTTGGCTGAGTTAATGAATATGTTGGTTATGGCTGAGCTTTCTTTGAAGAGTTCAAAAGGCTCAGTCCTTACTGTGGAGCAGACTTCTTCCAAGAGAAAGTCTTTTGGAAAGAAGAAAAAGTCTGCGAAGAAGCAGAAGGTGGATGGGAAAAAGAAGAAGATGGAATCGAAGAAGAAGGCTGCTGAAAAGAGAAAATATTTCCACTGCAATTCAGACGGCCACTGAAAATGAAACTGTCCTCAGTACCTGGCCATCCTGAAGAACAAGAAGGATGGTCCTTCTGGAGGTATGCTCATTATAGAATCTAATCTTACAGTTTCTTCTGCATCCAGTTGGGTACTTGACTCTGGTTCTAGTGCTCATTTGTGCACTTCTATGCAGGGTCTTGAGGAGAGCAGGAGACTGAGGGATGGGGATATGATCCTACACATCGAAAACGGAGCAAGAGTTGCTACTGTGACCATGGGAACCTACCCTCTACGATTACTGTTAGGATTAGATTTAGTTCTTAGAGACTGTTATTATATGCCTGCAACAAGCAGGAATTTGATTTCTGTTTCATGTTTAGCACAAGAAGGCTATGTGATTAGCTTTCATAAGAACCATTGTAACATATTTTATGAAAATAATAAAGTTGCAAATGATTTTCTTATTAATGGTCTCTATCAGCTACATATTGATGTATCTGTATTTCATATCGAGCAAAATGTGAATGCCATGAGAATTAAAAAGCCTAGAGATAGTCTAAATAATAGGTATCTGTGGCACCTAAGGCTAGGTCATATAGCAGAAGACAGGGTTAACAAATTGGAGAAATCCGGGCTATTGAGTCCGTTGACTTTCAAATCATATCTAGTTTGTGAATCATGCCTTCAAGGCAAAATGACCAAGCTCCCTTTTGTGGGACATGGGAAAAGGGCCACAGACCTACTTGCCCTAGTACATACGGATGTGTGCGGCCCATTTGATGTGCCGGCTAAAGGAAACTATGTCTACTTCATTATCTTTATCGATGATATGTCTAGGTACGGATATGTGTTTCTAATGAAACACAAGTCTGAATCCTTTGAAAAGTTCAAAGAATTCAGGCATGAGGTAGAAAAACAAACAGGAAAGCCCATTAAGGTTCTTCGATCAGATCGAAGAGGTGAATACCTTAGTTGGGAGTTTCTAGATTATCTTAAGGACAATGGCATAGTCTCTCAATGGACTCCATCTGGAACACCACAACTCAACGGGGTTTCAGAAAGGAGGAACCGGACCCTATTAGATATGATCCGTTCCATGATGAGCTTCACGGACCTTCCTGAGTTTTTTTGGGGACATTGTCTTAAGACAGCAATATATGTATTGAATAGGATTCTCTCTAAAACTGTTCCTACCACACCGTATGAGATATGACACGGTAAGAAGCCAAGTCTGAGTCATCTCAGAGTTTGGGGTTGTCCGGCTCATATTAAGAGACAGCAGGTGGACAAGTTAGAGTTCAGATCTTTTAGAGCTCGATTTATAGGATATCCTAAAGAGTCATTAGGATACTATTTCTATATTCCAGAAGATCACAATGTGATTGTGAATCGACATGCTATTTTTTTTGAAAAATAGTTTATTCAAGATAGTGGCATCGGAAGAATAATTAAGCTCAAGGAGAATGTCTCTCAAGAGCAACGAGCTAAAGAACCTAAGGAACCAAATCAATTAGAACCAGTCCTAACACAATCTCTTCCACCTCGTAGATTGACTAGGATTTTTCATCCTCCTGAAAGGTACTTAGGTACCATACAAGAAGATGTAGAGGAAATGTTCCTCACGAGAAATGGGGCTCATGGTGATGACCCCAAGACCTATGATGAGGCGATATTAGATATTGACTCTGAGAAATGGTTAGAGGTAATAAGATCAGAAATTGACTTGATGCTGTCAAACCATGTTTGGACCTTGGTAGATCCACCTGAAGGTATTATACCTATTAAGTGTAAATGGATCTTCAAGAGAAAGATAGGTGCAGATAGAAATGTGGAGACATTCAAGGCTAGGCTCGTAGCGAAAGATTATAGTCAGTATGAAGGTATTGACTATCAAGATACCTTCTCGCCCGTAGCCATGCTAAAATTCATCCACACATTGCTTGCTGTTGCAGCCTATTTCGATTATGAAATATGGCAGATGGACGTGAAAATGGCATTCTTAAATGGATATCTTGAGGATGATATCTATATAGAACAGCCGCTTGATTTCACATCCAGTGATGATGATCACAAGACCTGCAAGCTACAAAGGTCCATTTATGGACTTAAGCAAGCATCTCAGAGCTGGAATACTCGTTTCATTGATGTGATCAAAATATTTGGTTTCATCAAGAACGAGGAGGAACCAAGTGTATTCAAGAAGATCAGTGGGAGTGCAGTTATCTTCCTCGTACTGTACGTAGATGACATCCTCCTAATTGGAAATATATTTTCATGTTGACCTCAGTCAAAATATGGTTGTCTAAGGAGTTCTCTATGAAAGATCTAGGAGAATCATCCTTTATACTGGATATTAAGGTCTATAGAGATAGACCAAATAGGATGCTAGGACTTTCATAGAAGATGTATATAGAGGAGGTGCTAAAAAGGTTTAGCATTGAAAACTCCAAAAGAGGTTTAGTACCTTTTAGACATGGCATTCATCTCTCCAAGAAGATGTGCCCTAGCACACCTGAGGAGATTGAACGCATGAGCAAGATCCCTTATGCTTCGGCAATAGGGAGCTTCATGTATGCCATGCTATGTACATGACCTGATATAGCCCATGCTGTGAGTGTCACAAGCAGATATCAGTCGAATTCAGGCGAAGAGCACTGGACTTCTGTGAAATGTATCTTTAAGTACTTGAGAAGGACTAAAGATATGTTTCTAGTCTTTGGGAATGGAGAACTCCAGGTTCAGAGATTTACAGACTCAGACTTTATGTCTGATATAGATGATCGAAAGTCGACATCTGAAAGTCTGTTCATTTACAATGGTGGTGCAGTTAGCTGGAAGAGTTTCAAGCAGATGGTGATTGCTGATTCCACCATGGAGGCAGAGTATATTGCTGCATCGGAAGTTGTGAAGAAGGTATTTTGGTACAAAAAGTTTGCCACAAAGCTTGGAGTGATGTCATCAGATGCCATCCCTCTTTACTGTGATAATAATGGTGCCATAGTCCTAGCTAAGGAGCCAAGATCTCACCAGAAGTCCAAGCATATTGAGCGGCAATTTCATCTGATTCATGATTACCTCGAAAAGAGTTATGTCGAGGTTAAGAGAGTCGACTCCACAGACAATATGGCAGATCCACTGACAAAGTCATTAGGCCAGCAGAAGATCGAAGCCCACCTTGAGAAGATGGGACTTAGATATGTAGCCAATTGGCATTAGGTCAAGTGGGAGTTTGTTAGATGTGTGCCCTAGATGCCTGATTGGCTAACACATTCCTGTACAAATATAAGGATAAATTTATAATTTTGACTATAAATGAATAAAAAGATTATTCTACTATCACATTGTGTACATTATGTCTGTTATACATCCTTTGAGTTAGTAGGAATGTTAATTCATATTTTCAAGAGTTGAAAATTTAAGGCATGAATTTACATAACTAACTCATAAGCAGCTCCTGACCATAGGATCATCACGAGGATGGTGATCGATCTTGGAAGGTTGATGTACAATCGCTTCCTTAGGATCGATGTGTCTTGAGTCTACGGTGTGGAGATACCAGAGCGAGAGTACAGATATTCATTGAGAATGAGAGTACTGAGCGTGACCACCTCGAGCAGTCATAAGGAAGTCTACCTTCTTGTCGATGACTAGCTCGATGCTGCAGCTGTGTGTCTAGTTCTTTGACCTGAGGTGCATCGACAGTTCACCTTGAGTGTGTTATAGTTTGACTATACCATAACTCGATCTCCTAGCCATTCGAAATCCTGAGGTGTATGTTGGCTGTAGCATATTCATTGTAGGAACCAGATTGCACCAAGATGAAATCTATCAACCTCGATAGATGATAGGAGTAGTCCTATGATGATTGAAAGATCGAGTCCTTAAGCCCATGGCCATGGCAGAGTGAAATAATAGAAAAGAGTTTTTCATTGGGGTTTCACATCAGACTCGGATCGATCGATTGATTCATATGACTGATGTTGGATTTGATGAGTTCACCTTAACCCTGATTCTGTTGGGACTCATGATAGAGGAACTCAATCACACAGGTAGCTGCACTGAGAGGTTCATCTTCATTTCTGATGGTTTTCACCATATACTACTAGGCATCACTGGTGGATTTTGAGAGCAATTAGAATGATATTGATGATCGATCATTCTAATTGTCTGAATCAGAAGAGTTCTGGTCCATCGAAAGGAGTTTCGATGATGTCGAAGATGAGATCACGACATGTCTCATTACCATACGAAAATAAACCTAACTGGGTCACACAAACAAGAGTTAAGATTTGGATGTTATCAATTGAGCTAGCCCAGTTCGATTGATTTGGATTAGATCCAATTAGGTTCAAAGCAATCGTGCTAGCACACGATTGAGCCTAACTTTCTCCTCGTGTAATCTTTTCTATCTCGACTGAGTCAAATATGATTTGACACACCCAGAGAACCTTGAGAAGGTTTTTCACAGTCTGTCTGGAGCCAGTCCAGCTCAAAAAAGTCTTGTCTTAATTCTTGAGATGAATTTAAGACAACACCTACCAATTTCTGTCACCTGCCATTTTCATTTTAGGACATTGGTCAAACGTTGACCCATGGACCTTGGACTGAAGGCCACTTGGCAAGAGGTCATTGGAGATTTTTTGTGGAGTGTCCACCTACTAATTTTACCCTCAAAGTGGGCACCATAATCAGATATGGCGTGCGCCCCAAGTGGATAAGGATAGAGTCCCATGAGATGAGGACTCTATGCCTTGATCGACTCAAACTGTTGGATGCCAATCTCTCTGTGTTTATCCAGTGTTGGTACCAATAGTAGGAGGGTTTGGTGGGGCTTTTATCTGATATGATCAGATAACTTCACTCCACCAATTAGAATTTTTTCAGAATTAAATAGAATTTTTTGATTGATCGAATGATGTGGCACTGCATGGTGCAGCAGGATCTATTTAAACCTTGTCTGCGCCTAGGGTTTAGAGAATTTGCTCAATACCCAGCAAAAATATGAAACCCCTCCACTTCTCCATGCCCTCTCTACTCCTCTCCCTCCCCTCTTCACATCCAAGAAGTTGGGCATCCATCTGGTGCTTGTCCAAGGTGTGGTGGCTCCCTGATCAGAAGGCTGCAGGGATTTGTTGAGAAGCTGCTGCTCCAGCTTCAGAAGATCTTTTGAAGATCTTGCAGATCAGATCTAGATCTGATTTTTGGAGCAAAGATTTGTGAGGAGAAGATGATCTAGATCCTGCTCGAGTGGATACTGGTAGAGGCCAGGCTACTGCGTGGCTATTTTAGAACCTTGGGTGTTGCTGCGATCATCTATAGGGTAATCTAGTTACCCTAGAGGTATTCCTCTAATCCTCAAGTTTTAAATTTAATTATAGATTAAATATCAGATAATAAGAATCAGATCTAATAGACCTTAGATCTGAAATAAAGTAGGATAATTTTTTTTTTAAAATATTTCGCCCCAGATCTCATTGGATTTGGAAGATCCTACAAGGAAAAAGATAGTTTTTTCTTCACACACCCAACACAATCTCTTTGAAATTTGTTAATAGAACATAGAGGCCAATGCACACCATCTATAGCCCTCTCACCATCTAGGCCTACAGGATACAGGACCCTTCAAGTGGACCCGCAAGCCCGCACGGCACTGTAGGTCTCCAGACTTAGTTTTCTTTTTAGAGAGAATGTTAACCACGACAGAAGAAAGAGATCTCCATAAAAATTACATATAAAAGTTTTGAAATAAAAATAAAAAGTATAAAAATTACAGAAAAAAATCTTGACATAGAAATAAAAAGGACTGTTGGTGCAAAAATCCGCCTGCGCCAGAGAAGCTGGAGTTGAGGAAGCCGCGGTCGCCGCCGGGACCTGCAAGGAAAGTCTAAACCGGAGGTGGGGTTGCTCCGGCAAGACCCTCCGACGCTCAAGTCAGTTCTCTGCCTCAACAAGAATGGAGTGCTCGAACGGAGAGTTTAGCAGAGTTTTGAGATAAGGCAAAAGGGCTTAAGGAATAACGTATCTGAGTCCCCCCTTTTATAGGCGGGGGAGGCAACAGACTGATGGCGACGTTTGTAACCGCCTGGTAGTGGGCCGCCCACGGTCAGGGGAAATGATTGCGAAAGATAATGGAGCAGACACGTGGGCATCACCTCGACTTGCCATGTGGAATCTGTTATGAGGGGTGGAGCAGCGTCCGTCGTCAGGAGAATCGCATGGTATCCGTCGCAGGAGGTGGAGCAGGTTCGTGGCCGTCACTGTGGCTTGCCAGGGGATAGTGGAGCTGTGCGGAGTCTGCCACAGGAAGTGGAGCAGGGCGGCTATGGCTGCTGCGGCTTGTCAGGGAATGATGATACTACGTGGAGTCCGCCACAGGAGGTGGAGCAGGGTCGTGGCCACTTTGAGGGTCTGTCAGGGGTCGTGGATCTGTCGATTGAAGCTCGGTAACGACCGGAGCTCAGTTTCTGTTGAGGTGTGGGTGAGGTCCTCCTGGCGGTAGGGGTCGTGGGCCGAGCCCGGCTCCCGTAGGAGTCCGGGCGGAGCTGTTCTGATGTTGATGGCGGAGTCCGGCTCCCGTAGGAGTCCGGGCGGAGCTGCAACTGCTGTCGGCGGCGGAGCCCGGCTCTTGTAAGAGTCCGGGCGAAGCTGCGCTGCAAACAAAGTTAAGGGTGAAACCCGACTCCGATAGGAGTCCGGATTGAGCTTACCAGCAGTTGATACTGAGAGCGGAGCTCGGCTCCCGTGGGAGTCCGGGCGGAGCTGTTCTGATGTTGGCGGCAAAGTTCGGCTCCCGTAGGAGTCCGGAGGGAGCTGCGCTGATGTCGTCGGTGGAGCCCGGCTCCCGTAGGAGTCCGGGCGGAGCTGCACTGCAAACAAAGTTAAGGGTGAAGTCCGGCTCTGATAGGAGTCCGGATTGAGCTTACCAGTAGTTGATACTGGGAGCGAAGCCCGGCTCCCGTGGGAGTCCGGGCGGAGCTGTTCTGATGTTGGCGGCGAAGTCCGGCTCCCGTAGGAGTCCGGAGGGAGCTGCGCTGATGTCGTCGGTGGAGCCCGGCTCCCGTAGGAGTCCGGGCGGAGCTGCACTTGCTGATGGCGGTGGAGCCCGGCTCCCGTAGGAGTCCGGGCGGAGCTGCACTTGCTGATGGCGGTGGAGCCCGGCTCCCGTAGGAGTCCGGGCGGAGCTGCGCTACAAACAAAGTTAAGGGTGAAGTCTGGCTCTGATAGGAGTCCGGATTGAGCTTACCAGCAGTTGATACTGAGAGCGGAGCCCGGCTCCCGTGGGAGTCCGGGCGGAGCTGTTCTGATGTTGGCGGCGAAGTTCGGCTCCCGTAGGAGTCCGGAGGGAGCTGCGCTGATGTCGTCGGTGGAGCCCGGCTCCCGTAGGAGTCCGGGCGGAGCTGCACTTGCTCATGGCGGTGGAGCCCGGCTCCCGTAGGAGTCCGGGCGGAGCTGCACTTGCTGATGGCGGTGGAGCCCGGCTCCCGTAGGAGTCCGGGCGGAGCTGCACTTGCTGATGGCGGTGGAGCCTGGCTCCCGTAGGAGTCCGGGCGGAGTTGCGCTGCAAACAAAGTTAAGGGTGAAGTCCGACTCTGATAGGAGTCCGGATTGAGCTTACCAGCAGTTGATACTGGGAGCGAAGCCCGGCTCCCATGGGAGTCCGGGCGGAGCTGTTCTGATGTTGGCGGTGAAGTCCGGCTCCCGTAGGAGTCCGGAGGGAGCTGCGCTGATGTCGTCGGTGGAGCCCGACTCTCGTAGGAGTCCGGGCGGAGCTGCACTTGCTGATGGCGGTGGAGCCCAGCTCCCGTAGGAGTCTGGGCGGAGCTGCACTTGCTGATGGCGGTGGAGCCCGGCTCCCGTAGGAGTCCGGGCGGAGCTGCACTTGCTGATGGCGGTGGAGCCCGACTCCCGTAGGAGTCTGGGAGGAGCTGCACTTGCTGATGGCGGTGGAGCCCGGCTCCCGTAGGAGTCCGGGCGGAGCTGCACTTGCTGATGGCGGTGGAGCCCGGCTCCCGTAGGAGTCCGGGCGGAGCTGCACTTGCTGATGGCGGTTCCGCCGTGGGTTCCGGCTGTGGGTATTTTATACCCAACACCAGTCCCCCTACATCCGAGTTTTGAATTTCAAACGAAGGAAGTACATAGAAGTACAGTCGGACCCGTCCCTTCGAATCCACGCCCCGCCGCTCCCAGATATTTTGGTATTAAATGAGCGCGTGCCAGAGTCTTTTCAAGTTGGGGCGGTACGAGGGGATGCTTCGAAGACCCCACAGGTACACTGGCCTAGGTACGGTGCAATTATGACCCTGCCAACCGCCAGCCGCCTTCAGCCGTCTGCCACGGGGAGTGGGACACGTGTCGGATGCGGACTGGCCCGGGGGGATTCGAGATCATTATGGCGCCGGATCCCAGGGTCTATTTAAACCCGTCCTCCCCCCTTCAGGCGCCCCACTCCGCTCCTGATTTCTTGCTGGCGTCTGTCATCTCCCCGAGAGTCTGCCCTAGCGAACGCCCTCTCGAGCCGTAGGCGCCTTCCGTTTCTCGCTCCCCAGACCCTTAGAGCAAGATAGGTTAGTGCCCACCTTCCTTTTCTTACCGCCTAGGGTCCTCTCCTCCTTCCACTTCTTTTGTGTCTTCTCCTGAGTTGACCTCCGGCGTCTCCCTCCCTTCTCGGCTTGCTTTTCTAGGGTCCTTTAGGTTCTCCCCCAAAGAAAAATGTCTTCCGATTCTTCTGCCCCTGTAAGTTCTGGGAGTTCTTCTGCTTCAAACCCCCAGGCCCCTGTCTCTGCGGACGAACCCGCGTTCGGGGCGGGGTCTCGCCCGATTTTCACACCGGGCGCCATTCCTTGTTCGTCGACTCCGGACGAACTTCTCCTGATAAGGGCTCGGTACGGGGTCCCTTCAGAGTACGACCTGGAGCTTCCTGGCCCTTCTGACCGGACCAGCGCTCCCCCTCCTGGTCGCTTTTGTTTGTACCAGGAGGCAATCCGTGCCGGACTCCGGCTTCCGCTTCCTGCTTTTGTTGCCGCCTTCTTTCGTTTCTTAGACATTTCTCTCGCCTCTGTCGCCCTGAATTCCTTTAGGTTTTTGATAGGGTTTCTCTCCCTCTGTCATATAGCCGAGGTCCAGCCTTCCCTCTCCCTGTTCAGACATTTCTACACCTTTAAACGCCATCCTTCAGCGAAGGACTGGTGGTACTTCTCCCCCCAGTTCGGCAAGAAGGGGTTGCTGAAGGGCGCCCCTTCTTCGATTCACAACTGGAAGGGGAAATTTCTCTTCATTTACTGTCCGACCCTGGAACTGGGCCTGCCCCCTTGGGGGTCTCTGAGGGATTCCGTCCGCCGGGCTCCCAGCCTGGGAGAGGACGACCTTCAGGCCGCCCAGAAGCTCCTGAGTTACCCTGCTCCTTCCCTTCCAAACCTACTGAGGGAGCAGCTTCTCTTCAACATCGGCCTGAGCCCTCAGGATCCAGCAAGTATACGTCTTTTCTTTTCTTGTCTTCTTCTTCCCTCTCTTTCTTTCTCTCTCCTTTTTCCTCTTTTTTCTTTCTTCTTCTTTTCTTCTTCTTCTTTTTTTCCTCTTTTTTTTTTTTTTTAGCAATGGACGCTGAAGCCACACGGATGCTCGCCAAGGCCATGAGAGCCCAGAAAAGGAAGGGCGCGGTGACTTCTAGCTCGGCGAAGAGGGCCAGGGTGGAGGAGACGAGCTTGGCCGTGCCCGTCCAGGCTACTCCGGCAATCGACATTCCTTCGGATGCCGAGCCAGCGGCCCCCCGGGCTCCCTCAAGGAGCCCGCCGACCGGGGTCCCCATTCCGGAGGTACGCCCCGCGGAGGCGCCCGCCGCGGGGAGGAGGAGAAAATCGGTGGCCCGCAGGCCGAGCAGCCAACGAGCCGCTGCAGATGAGTCCATCTGTTCCGAGGGGGGATCGGAGAACCCCTTCAACGACAAGGCCCTGATCCGTCGGCTGCTAGATGGTTGTATTCTGTCCGATGTCATGGAGAGGATCGACCGTGCTGATCCCGAGCAGCGGGCCTGGGACACCTTGGGGTCCTTTCTTGAGGTAAGCGGATTTTTATTTGCTCAGTTGCTCGGTCTTTGTTGTAATTCTCTATCTGTCCCTGCAGATCGGGCACCAGCTCTTCGCCTATGTCGAGGCATCGGGCCGCATGAGAAGGGATCTTCTTCGGGCGGAGGAGCACTGCCAAGACGAGGTTGCTCGTCTTCAAGCGAAGACGGCCGAGGTGGCCGCCCTCCGGGAGGCCCTGGAGAGAGAGAGACAAGATCGGGAAGAGGAAAGGCGAGCCCGGGAGGAGGAGAGGCGAAGCTTGGAGGAGTCGGCAAGGAAGGCGGAGGCCGAGGTCGCCCATCTGGCCGAGCAAACTCCGGTTCTGGTCTCGGAGGCCCGGACCCTTGCGGTGGAGGAGTTCAAAACCTCCGCGGAGATGAGGGAGCTGAACGTCCAGTTCGGCCTGGAGGCGTTCACCAAGGGGTTCGAACTCTGTCGAGAGAGGGTGGCCGGCAGATACCCCGACCTTGAACTCGGCTTTCTGGAGGAGTCTGACGACGAGGCCGCCCCTTCGTCCGCCGCTGCCGCAGTCGCACCCCCCACGTCGGGCTCTCCACCCCCTGCCCCTGAGGTCTGAGACCTCCGACCTTGTATCTTTCTTTTGTCGCCATATTTCCTTTCCGCTTGTCTTCAAAATTAATCAATAAAGTCGAACTTCTTATTGTGGATGGCCTTTCCTTCCCCCTGCTTCTTCTTTTCTGCCTTTCTTCTTGTAACGAGTTGGTCTCTGACGTTTGCATCTTCCGATGGCAGTGTCCCGCCGAAGCACTTCCCTTGCCCCTGGGGGTCCCGCTGAAGTCAACTATCCAACGGCTAAAAAAGGAGGTCCTCCACCTGACGAAGAAGTTGAAAGAGTCGGAGGGCGAGCTCCGCCAGGCGAAAAAATTCTATTCCGAGGCTGCCGCTGAGGCCGCCCACTTCAGGAGTCTCCAAGTGAAGGCAATCATGGACTACAGCCGGAGGAAGGCGAACTTCGCGAAGGAGCTCGAAGAATGCACGAAGAGCACCAGCGACCGAACTTGGGCTCAAGAAGCCAGGATCAGCGCCCTTAAGGTGGAGCTGTCAGCTGCAAAGAGGAGGATCGGCCAACTGGAGGGGAACTCATCCCGGCTCACAGCGCGGGATGAGCAGATATGGTCACAAAAAGTTTCCGACCTCCAGAGGCAGCTTCAAGATGCTGAGGTGAGCCACGACGTGCAGCGGGCCAGCTGGCGCCGGCAGGTAGAAGAGTACAAGGGGAGATTCCGTCGATCGGCGGACGAGGTGATTCATCTCCAGGAGCAGTTGGTTACTAGGGCGCAGCTTGCTAACGCCCAAGATAATGAAGAGCTCCAAGCCCTGAGAGGTACTGTCGAAGGGATTTCTGTCTCCCTTGGGGAGAAGACAGCCGAACTTCAACAAGTAAAAATCCAACTGGGACTCGAGCGGAAGGCCGTCGCGGACGCAGAGGCGGAGTCCGAAGTTTTGCGGAAGTGGCATCGGGAAGCGGAGGCTGAGAGCTGGCGACTTCGTCAGGCGCTCCAGGATATGCTGCAAAAGAAGGAAGAACTAGAGGAAATGGTGGAGAGCCTGAGGCAGTCCTGGTCGAGGGATGGAGGTGATCACCCTAGGCTAGAGGGAGCAGGACCTCCTTAGAGTTCTTTTGTAGTCACCCCCTTTTTGTAGCTGCCTCCTTTTCTTTTCTTGTCGTTTTGTCCCTCTTTCTCTGGCCGTCCTGGCCCTGTAGTACATATATCGGAAATGAGGAAAAAGTATTTTGTGTTACCTTGTCCGCGCGTAGCACCAATATTGTCGTTCGTTGACCCTTTCTCATCGTTTGGCCTGTTTGGCTTAGAGGTCATCGTGGGAAGGGGCTCTTCCCTTCCATCCGATCTCGTCATGTGGCCAAGCCTCGCCACCATTCTTAACCCTTGCTGGCGAAGTAGCAGATGGAGCCCGACTTTCTTGGCGGTGGAGCCCGGCTCCTGTCGGAGTCCGGGCGAAGCTTCCCTTGGCGGCGGAACCCGGCTCCCGTAGGAGTCCGGGCGAAGCTTCCCTTGGCGGCGGAACCCGGCTCCCGTAGGAGTCCGGGCGAAGCTTCCCTTGGCGGCAGAACCCGGCTCCCGTAGGAGTCCGAGCGAAGCTTCCCTGGGCGGTGAAACCCGGCTCCCATAGAAGTCCGGGTGAAGTTTACCTGGGCGGTGAAACCCGGCTCCCGTAGGAGTCTGGGTGAAGTTTACCTGGGCGGTGAAACCCGGCTCCCGTAGGAGTCCGGGTGAAGTTTACCTTGGCGGCGGAACCCGGCTCCCGTAGGAGTCCGGGTGAAGCTTTCCTTGGCGGCGGAACCCGACTCCCGTAGGAGTTCGGGTGAAGCTTCCCTTGGCGGCGGAACCCGGCTCCCGTAGGAGTCCGGGCGAAGCTTCCCTTGGCGGCGGAACCCGACTCCCGTAGAAGTCCGGGTGAAGTTTACCTTGGCGGCGGAACCCGGCTCCCGTAGGAGTCCGGGTCTTCCATTTTGCTTGAGCCGGCGTGAGGTTCTCGTTATCAGCCTGGCTTGTGGGGGCGCGTTAGGGCGCTGTAAGGCCTCTCCCCCCTCCGGTCTAAAAGAACCGGGCCTTCAACTTTGCTCATGTCAGGACGAGATCCTCCTCCTGTTCCTGACATGGCCGTGGGGGCACATTAGGGTGTTGCAAGGCCTCTCCCCCCATCCGGTCTAAAAGAATCGGGCCTTTGACTTTGCTCAAGTTAGGGCGAGATTTTCCTCCTGTCCCTAACAGGGCTGTGGGGGCACATTAGGGCGTTGTAAGGCCTCTCCCCCCATCCGGTCTAAAAGAATCGGGCCTTTGACTTTGCTCAAGTTAGGGCGAGGTTTTCCTCCTGTCCCTAACAGGGCTGTGGGGGCACATTAGGGCGTTGTAAGGCCTCTCCCCCTATCCGGTCTAAAAGAACCGGGCCTTTGACCTTGCTCATGTCAGGACGAGGTTCTCCTCCTGTTTCTGACATGGCCGTGCTTTTGGAGGAATCATATCCGGTCATAATACATTCATGCTAGGTGGGAGGAGCATGTTAGCTAAAAAGAAAGGTAGATTCAAAGTGAAATAGTAAGCGATACATTTACAGTATTCCCGCTCCTTCTTGAGGCCCTCCGGCGACGGAGTCGATGGTCCCGATAGGAGGCCGGTCCCCGGGCTGCTCCTCCCTTTTCTGTGGTTCGGGCGGTGGGAGGGCTCTTGGCCGGTCTCCTCTACCCTCAGGCCGGCGGCGGATGAATCTGTCGAGCCGACCTCGCCGGATGAGCTCCTCGATCTCGTCCTGGAGCTGGATGCACTCTTCGGTGTCGTGGCCGTGGTCGCGGTGGTAGAGGCAGAACTTGTTGAGGTTGCGCTTCCCGGGGTGCGTGCGCATCCTCTCCGACCTAGGGAGCAGCTCCCTGACCTCCATCAGTACCTGGGCCTTCGAGGCGTTGAGGGGGGCGTAGCTGCGGAACTTTCTTGGTGGGGAACCCCGCCGAAACCTGTTGTCCGGGCTCCTCTGCCTGCGTGCCCGGGGGGGAGTATGGGCGCGCTTATGTCCAGGAGGGGACCGAGAGTGAGGCCGGGCTTTCTTTGGCCTCTTCTCAACTGCGAGCTTACCAGAATCTCCCGCCTGACGCTCCCTCACAGTCTCTTCATCCTTCATTTTGAAGGCCTCTTCCGCTCGGGCGTATCCTTCAGCCCGAGCCAGCAGATCAGCAAAATCCCTGGGGTACTTCTTCTCCAGGGAGTACAAGAGATCATTCTTCTGAAGGCCATCTTTCAGGGCGGCCATGGCAACCGACTGGTCCAAGTTTCGGACCTCCAACGCCGCGATGTTGAAGCGGTTGATGTAGGCCCGTATGGACTCCCCTTCCCTCTGCTTGATGTTGATGAGGGACTCCGAACCTTTCCGGGGATGTCGGCTGCTGACAAAATGGGCCACGAATTGGTGGCTCATTTGGTCGAAGGAGAATATGGTGCCCGGCTTCAGGGCCGAGTACCAGTTCCTTGCCGCTCCCTTCAAAGTAGACGGGAAAGCCCGACACAAGATGGCATCGGGAGCACCATGAAGCAGCATCATCGTTCGGAAGGCCTCCAGATGGTCCACCGGGTCCGACGTCCCGTCATAGCTTCCAAACTGGGGGAGCTTGAAATTCGGCGGGATCGGTTCCTGCATAATCATTTGGGAGAAGGGAGGGTCAGTGCAGATATCCTCACCGTAAGCGGAAGGTGCATGGCGGAGTTCTTCGATCCGCCGGTTCATCTCCTGGAGCCTCCGGTCCAAGAAGTCCTCTCGACTCTGAGTCTCGAGGGTCCTTTGGCAGAACGGGGGCAGGGATCTCCCAGGGGTGGAGTCGTGGTCCGATTGAGGGCTCTCCACCCTTGGATTCACCTTCCCGGGAAGAACGAGGCAGCTGGCCCAGGTGGCCCGCCCCACCGTCGGGTTCTGGCATTCTGGAGATGCCCCTTCCGGATGCACCGACGCCTGCGGCGGCTGCTGCTGCATTGCCAGCACGGCCTCGACGAGGCCTTTGACCTGCTGTGCTAGCAAGTCAAACGGCTCCGCGCCGACCGCCGTCGCCGGAGGGGGAGGAGGAGCTGGCTGAGAAACGAGAGGGGAGGCCGGAGCCTGAGATCTGGCCGCGGAGGCCGTGGACCGCCGGGTGGACGCCCTGCGCGGAGGCATCGGGTGTCGATCTCGCGGGGGAGGATTAGGAGTAGGTGACGGAGAGATGGCCGGAGGCGGCTCCGTTGAGCGCTCCTTCAAGAACAAGGGTGCTGCGAAGACACAGGCCCCTTCCTCTAGCGCCAATCCTGTTGGTGCAAAAATCCACCTGCGTCGAAGAAGCTGGAGTTGAGGAAGCCGCGGTCACCGCCGGGACCTGCAAGGGAAGTCTAAACCGGAGGTGGGGTTGCTCCGGCAAGACCCTCCGACGCTCAAGTCAGTTCTCTGCCTCAACAAGAATGGAGTTCTCGAATGGAGAGTTTAGCAGAGTTTTGAGATAAGGCAAAAGGGCTTAAGGAATAACGTATCTGAGTCCCTCCTTTTATAGGTGGGGGAGGCAACGGACTGATGGCGACGTTTGTAACCGCCTGGTAGTGGGCCGCCCACGGTCAGGGGAAATGATTGCGAAAGATAATGGAGCAGACACGTGGGCATCACCTCGACTTGCCACGTGGAATCTGTTATGAGGGGTGGAGCAGCATCCGTCGTCAGGAGAATCGCATGGTATCTGTCGCAGGAGGTGGAGCAGGTTCGTGGCCGTCACTGTGGCTTGCCAGGGGATAGTGGAGCTGTGTGGAGTCCGCCACAGGAAGTGGAGCAGGGCGGCTATGGCTGCTGCGGCTTGTCAGGGAATGATGATACTGCGTGGAGTCCGCCACAGGAGGTGGAGCAGGGTCGTGGCCGCTTTGAGGGTCTGTCAGGGGTCGTGGATCTGTTGATTGAAGCTCGGTAACGGCCGGAGCCCAGTTTCTGTTGAGGTGCGGGTGAGGTCCTCCTGGCGGTAGGGGTCGTGGGTCGAGCCCGGCTCCCGTAGGAGTCCGGGCGGAGCTGTTCTGATGTTGATGGTGGAGTCTGGCTCCCGTAGGAGTCCGAGCGGAGCTGCAACTGCTGTCGGCGATGGAGCCCGGCTCTCGTAAGAGTCCGGGCGGAGCTGCGCTGCAAACAAAGTTAAGGATGAAACCCGGCTCCGATAGGAGTCCGGATTGAGCTTACCAGTAGTTGATACTGAGAGCGAAGACCGGCTCCCGTGGGAGTCCGGGCGGAGCTATTCTGATGTTGGCGGCGAAGTCCGGCTCCCGTAGGAGTCCGGAGGGAGCTGCGCTGATGTCGTCGGTGGAGCCCAGCTCCCGCAGGAGTCCGGGCGGAGCTGCGCTGCAAACAAAGTTAAGGGTGAAGTCCGGCTCTGATAGGAGTCCGGATTGAGCTTACCAGCAGTTGATACTGGGAGCGGAGCCCGCCTCCCGTGGGAGTCCGGGCGGAGCTGTTCTGATGTTGGCGGCGAAGTCCGGCTCCCGTAGGAGTCCGGAGGGAGCTGCGCTGATGTCGTCGGTGGAGCCCGGCTCCCATAGGAGTCCGGGCGGAGCTGCACTTGCTGATGGCGGTGGAGTCTGGCTCCCGTAGGAGTCCGGGCGGAGCTGCACTTGCTGATGGCGGTGGAGCCCGGCTCCCGTAGGAGTCCGGGCGGAGCTGCGCTGCAAACAAAGTTAAGGGTGAAGTCCAGCTCTGATAGAAGTCCGGATTGAGCTTACCAGCAGTTGATACTGAGAGCGGAGCCCGGCTCCCGTGGGAGTCCGGGCGGAGCTGTTCTGATGTTGGCGGCGAAGTCCGGCTCCCGTAGGAGTCCGGAGGGAGCTGCGCTGATGTCGTCGATGGAGCCCGACTCCCGTAGGAGTCCGGGCGGAGCTGCACTTGCTGATGGCGGTGGAGCCCGGCTCCCGTAGGAGTCTGGGCGGAGCTGCACTTGCTGATGGCGGTGGAGCCCGGCTCCCGTAGGAGTCCAGGCGGAGCTGCACTTGCTGATGGCGGTGGAGCCCGACTCCCGTAGGAGTCCGGGCGAAGCTGCACTTGCTGATGGCGGTGGAGCCCGGCTCCCGTAGGAGTCCGGGCGGAGCTGCACTTGCTGATGGCGGTGGAGCCTGGCTCCCGTAGGAGTCCGGGCGGAGCTGCGCTGCAAACAAAGTTAAGGGTGAAGTCCGGCTCTGATAGGAGTCCGGATTGAGCTTACCAGCAGTTGATACTGGGAGCGGAGCCCGACTCCCGTGGGAGTGCGGGCGGAGCTGTTCTGATGTTGGCGGCGAAGTCCGGCTCCCGTAGGAGTCCGGAGGGAGCTGCACTGATGTCGTCGGTGGAGCCCGGCTCCCATAGGAGTCCGGGCGGAGCTGCACTTGCTGATGGCGGTGGAGCCCGGCTCCCGTAGGAGTCTGGGGGGAGCTGCACTTGCTGATGGCGGTGGAGCCCGGCTCCCGTAGGAGTCCGGGCGGAGCTGCGCTACAAACAAAGTTAAGGGTGAAGTCCGGCTCTGATAGGAGTCTGGATTGAGCTTACCAGCAGTTGATACTGAGAGCGGAGCTCGGCTCCCGTGGGAGTCCGGGCGGAGCTGTTCTGATGTTGGCGGTGAAGTCCGGCTCCCGTAGGAGTCCGGAGGGAGCTGCGCTGATGTCGTCGGTGGAGCCCGGCTCCCGTAGGAGTCCGGGCAGAGCTGCACTTGCTGATGGTGGTGGAGCCCGGCTCCCGTAGGAGTCCGGGCGGAGCTGCACTTGCTGATGGTGGTGGAGCCCTGCTCCCGTAGGAGTCCGGGCGGAGCTGCACTTGCTGATGGCGGTGGAGCCCGGCTCCCGTAGGAGTCCGGGCGGAGCTGCACTTGCTGATGGCGGTGGAGCCCGGCTCCCGTAGGAGTCCGGGCGGAGCTGCACTTGCTGATGGCGGTTCCGCCGTGGGTTCCGGCTGTGGGTATTTTATACCCAACAAGGATGAAGATTAAAAGGAATGCAACAGGAGGACTTCCAAGGGGGTCATCCATCCTAGTACTACTCTCGTCCAAGCACGCTTAACTATGGAGTTCTGATGGGATCTAGTGCATTAGTGCTATAATGATCGCACCCATTATGATCTCTTCGAAATTCTTAGATATAACGTACCGACCATCGCATGCCATCAGGAACCCTTCCACATCCAGGCCTATAGGACACCAGATCCTTTAAGTGGATCCCTCGAGCCCGCATGGCAATGCCTATCTCCTGACTCAATTTTTTTTTAAGAGAAAATGTTACCTGTGGCAGAAGAAAGAGATCCCTACAAAAATTGTGAAAAAAAGTGTTGAATTAAAAATAAAATAGATGAAGATTAAAAAGGATGCAACACGAGGACTTTCGAGGGGTTCACCCATCCTAGTATTGCTCTCTCCCAAGCACACGTAACTGCAAAGTTCTGATGGGATCCGATGCAATAATGCTGGTATGATCGCACCCATCACGATCTTTTCGAAATTCGTTGATATAACGTTGCAGCCATTGTACGCCATCTGTAACCCTCCCACCGTCCTGGCCGATTGGGTACCGAACCCTTCAAGTGGGTCTCGCGATCGCGC
This sequence comes from Elaeis guineensis, assembly GCF_000442705.2. Lineage (NCBI taxonomy): Eukaryota > Viridiplantae > Streptophyta > Magnoliopsida > Arecales > Arecaceae > Elaeis > Elaeis guineensis. The sequence goes on from NC_025993.2 coordinate 56,518,419, forward strand.
ATGGTACTGTTGGTGTCCATACTCAGTTTGTTTTGAGAGAAAATGTTACCTGTGGCAGAAGAAAGAGATCTCCACAAAAATTATGAAAAAAGGTCTTGAAATAAAAATAAAAAGGATGAAGATTAAAAGGGGTGCAACATGAGGACTTCCCAGGGGGTCACCAGTTCTGATAGGATCCAGTGCATTAGTGTTGGTATGATCGCACCCATCATGATCTCTTTGAAATTCATTGATATAATGTAACAGACATTGCACATCATCTGTGACCCTCCCACCATCCTGGTCTGCTGGGTACCAGACCCTTCAAGTGGGCCCGTGAGCCTGCACAGCACTGTAGGTCCCCAGACTCAGTTTTTTTTTTAGAGAGAACGTTAACCACAATAAAAGAAAGAGATCTCCATAAAAATTATTAAAAAATATTGAAATAAAAATAAAAAGTTAAAAAATTATGAAAAAAAATCTTGAAATAGAAATAAAAGAAGACGAAGATTAAAAGGGATGCAACACGAAGACTTCCCAGGGGGTCACCCATCCTAGTACTACTCTCGTCCAAGCACGGTTAACTACGGAGTTCTAATGGGATCCGATGAATTAGTACTGGCATGATCGCACCCATCATGATCTCTTCGAAATTCTTAGGTATAATGTAGCGGCCGTCGCATGCCATCAGCAACCCTCCCACGTCTAGGCCTGTAGTGCACCGGACCCTTCAAGCGGATCCCGTGAGCCCACACGTCACTGTCTGTCCCCAGACTCAATTTTTTTTTTTAAGAGAAAATGTTATCGATGGCAGAAGAAAGCGATCCCCACAAAAATTATGAAAAAAAGTGTTGAATTAAAAATAAAATAGATGAAGATTAAAAAAGATGCAACAAAGGACTTCCCAGAGGGTCACCCATCCCAACACTACTCTCGCCCAAACATGCTTAACTATGGAATTCTGATGGGATCCGATGAAGTAGTGCTAGTGTGATCACACCCATCATGAATTCTTTGAAATTCATTGATATAACATTGCATCCGTTGCACGCCATCCGTAACCCTCCCACCTCTTGGTGTGTTGGGTACCGAACCCTTCAAGTGGGTCCCGCGAGCCCGCAGGCGCTGTCGGTCTTCAGAATCAATTTTTTTTTAGAGAAAACTTTACTTGTGGCAGAAGAAAGAGATCTCCATAAAAATTATGAAAAAAAGTCTTGAAATAAAAATAAAAAGGATGAACATTAAAAGGAATGCAACATGAGGACTTCCCAGGGGGTCACCCATCCCATTACTACTGTCGCCCAAGCACGCTTGACTGCAGAGTTCTGATGGGATCCGGTGCATTAGTATTGGTATGATCGCACCCAACACAATATCTTTCAAATTCGTTGATAGAATGTAGCGACCGTTGTACGCCATCTGTAGCCCTCCCACCATCCAGGCCTGTAGGGTACCGGACCCTTCAAGTGGACTCGCGAGCCCGCACGGCACTGTAGGTCTCCAGACTTAGTTTTTTTTTAGAGAGAATGTTAACCACAGTAGAAAAAAAGAGATCTCCATAAAAATTACAGAAAAAAGTGTTGAAATAAAAATAAAAAGTATAAAAATTGCAAAAAAAAGTCTTGAAATAGAAATAAAAAGGACGAAGATTAAAATGGATGCAACACGAGGACTTCCAAGGGGGTCACCCATCCTAGTACTACTCTCGCCTAAGCATGCTTAACTATAGAGTTCTGATGGGATCCAATGCATTAGTGCCAGAATGATCGCACCCATTATGATCTCCTCAAAATTCTTAGATATAACATAGCGGCCGTCGCATGCCATCAGTAACCCTCCCACGTCTAGGCTTGTAGGACATCGGATCCTTCAAGTGGATCCCTCGAGCCCGCACGGCACTGCCTGTCTCCTGACTCAGTTTTTTTTTTAAGAGAAAATATTACCTATGGTAGAAGAAAGAGATCCACACAAAAAATATGAAAAAAAGTGTTGAATTAAAAATAAAATAGACAAAGATTAAAAAAAATGCTACTCTCGCCCAAGCACGCATAACTGCAGAGTTCTGATGGGATCCGATGCAATAATGCTGGTATGATTGCACCCATCATAATGTCTTCCAAATTCGTTGATATAACGTTGCGGCCATTGCACGCCATCTGTAACCCTCCCACTGTTCTGGCCCGTTGGGTATCGGACCCTTCAAGTGGGTCTCGTGAGCCCGCACGGTACTGTCGGACTCCAGACTCAGTTTTTTTTTGAGAGAAAATATTACCTACGGCAAAAGAAAGAGATCTCCATAAAAGTTATGAAAAAAAGGCTTGAAATAAAAATAAAAAGGATGAAGATTAAAAGGGATGCAAGACGAGGACTTCCCAGGGGGTCACCCATCTTAGTACTACTCTTGCTGCGGAGTTCTAATAGGATCCGGTGCATTAGTATTGGTATGATCACATCCATCACGATCTCTTCAAAATTTGTGGATATCACGTAGCGGCCGTTGCACGCCATCTGCAACGCTCCCACCATCCGGGCGTGCAGGATACTAATCCCTTCAAGTGGGCCCGCGATCCCGCACGACACTGTAGGTCTCTAGACTCAGTTTTTTTTTGAGAGAGAATGTTAACCGTGACAGAAGAAAGGGTCACCCATCCTAGTACTACTCTCACCCAAGCACGCTCGATTGCGGAGTTCTGATGGGATCCGATGCATTAGTGTTGGTATGATTGCATCCATCACGATCTCTTCAAAATTCGTGGATATAACATAGCTTCTGTTGCATGCCATCTATAACCCTCCCACCATCCAGGCCTGTAGGGTACCGGACCCTTCAAATGGGCCCGCCAGCCCGCACGGCACTGTAGGTCTCCAGACTTTATTTTTTTTAGAGAGAACGTTAACCATGGCAAAAGAAAGAGATCTCCATAAAAATTATGAAAAAAAGTGTTGAAATAAAAATAAAAAGTGTAAAATTTTGAAAAATAAGTCATGAAATAGAAATAAAAAGGATGAAGATTAAAAGGGATGCAACACGAGGACTTCCCAGGGGGTCACCCATCTTAGTCCTACTCTCACCCAAGCATACTTAACTACAAAGTTCTGATGGGATCCGGTGTATTAGTGTCGGCATGATCACACCCATCATGATCTCTTCAAAATTCTTAGATATAACGTAGCGGCTGTCGCACGCCATCAGTAACTCTCCCACATCCGGGCCTGTAGGGCACGGACCCTTTAAGTGGATCTCGCGAGGCCGCACGATACTACCTGTGTCCCGACTCAATTTATTTTTTTAAGAGAACGTTACCTACCATAGAAGAAAGAGATCCCCAAAAAAATTATGAAAAAAATATTGAATTAAAAAAAAAAATAGGTGAAGATTAAAAAGGATGCAACACGAGGACTTCCCAGGGGGTCACCCATACTAGCACTACTCTCGCGCAAGCACGCTAAACTATGGAGTTCTGAAGGGAACCGGTGCATTAGTGCTGGTGTGTTCGCACCCATCACCATTTCTTTGAAATTCATTGATATAACATTGCAGTCATTGCACGCCATTTGTAACCGTCCCATCGTCTTGGCCTGTTGGGTACCGAACCCTTCAAGTGGGTCCCACAAGCCCGCATGGCACCGTCGGTCTCCAGACTTAGTTTTTTTTTAGAGAAAATGTTACTTACGGCAAAAGAAAGAGATCTCCATAAAAATTATGAAAAAAAATCATAAAATAAAAATAAAAAGGATGAAGATTAAAAGGGGTGCAACATGAGGACTTCCTAGGGGGTCACCCATCCCAGTATGACTCTCGCCCAAGCATGCTCGACTGCGGAGTTTTGATGGGATCTGGTGCATTAGTGCTAGTATGATCGCACCCATCATGATCTCTTCGACATCTATAACTCTCCCATCGTCCAGGCCTGCAGGGTACCAGACCCTTCAAGTGGGCCCGCGAGCTCATACAGCACTGTAGGTCTCCAGACTCAGATTTTTTTTAAGAGAGAACGTTAACCATGGTAGAAGAAAGAGATCTTCATAAAAATTATAAAAAAAAGTATTGAAATAAATATAAAAAGTATAAAAATTTCAAAAAAAAAGTCTTGAAATAGAAATAAAAAGGACGAAGATTAAAAGGGATGCAACATGAGGACTTCCCAGGGGGTCACCCATCCTTGTCCTACTCTCGCCCAAGCATGCTTAACTGCGAAGTTTTGATGGGATCCGATGTATTAGTGCTGGCATGATCACACCCATCATGATCTATACGAAATTCTTAGATATAACATAGCGGCCGTCGCACGTCATTAGTAACCCTCCCATGTCCAGGCCTGTAGGGCACCGGACCCTTCAAGTGGATCCCGCGAGGCCACACGGCACTACCTATCTCCAGACTTAATTTATTTTTTTAAGAGAAAACGTTGCCTATGGTAGAAAAAAAAAATCTCCAAAAAAATTATGAAAAAAAAAGTCAGTAAATAAAAATAAAATGGACGAAGATTAAAAGGGGTACAACATGAGGACTTCCCAGGGGGTCACCCATCCCAATACGACTCTCGCCCAAGCACACTCGACTGCGGAGTTCAGATGAGATCCGGTACATTAGTGCTGGTATGATCGCACCCATCACGATCTCTTCCAAATTCATGGATATAACGTAGCTTCCGTTGCACGCCATCTGTAACCCGCCAACCGTCCAGGCCTGCGAGGTACCGGACCCTTTAGTGGGCCTGCGAGCCCGCACGGCACTGTAGGTCTCCAAACTCAATTTTTTTTCAGAGAGAATGTTAACCATGGTAGAAGAAAGAGATCTCCATAAAAATTTTAAAAAAAATTATTGAAATAAAAATAAAAAGCATAAAAATTATGAAAAAAAAGTCTTGAAATAGAAATAAAAAGGATGAAGATTAAAAGAAATGCAACACGAGGACTTCTCAGGGGGTCACCAATCCTAGTACTACTCTCTCCCAAGCATGCTTAACTACGGAGTTCTGATGGGATCCAATGTATTAGTGCTAGCATGAACGCACCCATCATGATCTCTTCACAATTCTTAGATATAACGTAGCGGCCGTTGCATGCCATCAGTAACCCTCCAACGTCCAGGCCTGTAGGGCACCAGACCCTTCAAGTGGATCCCGCAAGGCCGCACGGCACTGCCTATCCCAAGACTCAATTTATTTTTTTAAGAGAAAATGTTGCCTGCGGAAGAAGAAAGTGATCCTCATAAAAATTTGGAAAAAAGTGTTGAATTAAAAATAAAATAGATGAAGATTAAAAAAGATGCAACACGAAGACTTCTCTGGGGGTCACCCATCCTAGTACTACTCTCGCCCAAGCTTGCTTAACTGCGGAGTTCTGATGGGATCCGATGCACTAGTGCTGGTGTGATCGCACCCATCACCATCTCTTTGAATTTCATTGATATAACGTTGAGAACATTGCACGCCATCTATAACACTCCCACCATCCTAGCCTGTTGGGTCCCAGACCCTTCAAGTGGGTCCCGCGAGCCCGCACGGCACTGTCGGTCTCCAGACTTGATTTTTTTTCATAGAAAATGTTAACTACGGCATAAGAAAGAGATCTCCATAAAAATTATGAAAAAAATCTTAAAATAAAAATAAAAAGGACAAAGATTAGAAGGGGTGCAACACGAGGACTTCACAAGGGGTCACCCATCCCAGTACGACTTTGGCCCAAGCACGCTCGACTGTGGAGTTCTGATGGGATCTGGTGCATTAGGGCTGGTATGATCGCACCCATCATGATCACTTCAAAATTCATGGATATAACATTGCTTCCATTGCACGCCTTCTGTAACCCTCCCACCATCGAGGCCTGTAGGGTACCGGACCAGTCAAGTGGTCCCGCGAGCTCGCACGGCAATGTAGGTCTCCGAACTCTGTTTTTTTTCAGAGAGAACGTTAACCATGGCAGAAGAAAGAGACCTCCATAAAAATTATGGAAAAAAGTGTTGAAATAAAAATAAAAAGCATAAAAATTACGAAAAAAAAGTCTTGAAATAGAAATTAAAAGGACGAAGATTAAAAGGGATGCAACATGAGGACTTCCCAGGGGGTCACCCATCCTTGTACTACTCTCGCCCAAACATGCTTAACTACAGAGTTTTAATGGGATCTGGTGTATTAGTGCTGGCATGATCGCACCCATCATGATCTCTTTGAAATTCTTAGATATAATGTAGCGATCGTCGCACGCCATCAGTAACCCTCCCACGTCCAGGCCTGTAGGACACCGGACCCTTCAAATGGATCCCGCGAGGCCGCACGGCACTGTCTGTCACCAGACACAATTTATTTTTTTAAGAGAAAATATTTCCTGCGGTAGAAAAAAGGGATCCCCATAAAAAAATATAAAAAAAGTATTGAATTAAAAATAAAATAGACGAAGATTAAAAAGGATACAACACGAGGACTTCCCAGGGGGTCACCCATCCTAGTACTACTCTCGCCCAAGCATGTTTAATTGCGGAGTTCTGATGGGATCGGGTGCATTAGTATTGGTGTGATTGCACCCATCATGATCTCTTTGAATTCGTTGATATAACATTGCCATCGTTGTAAGCAATCTGTAACCCTCCCACCATCCTGGCCTCTTGGATATCGGACCCATCAAGTGGGTCCCGCGAGCCCGCACGGCACTGTCAGTCCCCAAACTCAATTTTTTTTTTAGGAAAAATGTTACCTGCAGTAGAAGAAAGAGACCTCCAAAAAAATTATGAAAAAAAAGCCTTAAAATAAAAATGAAAAGGATGAAGATTAAAAGGGGTGCAACAGGAGGAGTTCCCAGGGGGTCATCCATCCCTGTACGACTCTCGCCCAAGCACGCTCGACTGTGGAGTTCTGATGGGATCCGGTGCATTAGTGCTGGTATGATCGCACCCATCATGATCTCTTCGAAATTCATAGATATAACATAGCTTCCGTTGCACGCCATCCATAACCCTCCCACCGTCCGGGCCTGCAGGGTACCAGACTCATCAAGTGGGCTCGCGAGCCCGCACGTCACTATAGGTCTCCAGACTTAGTTTTTTTTTGATAGAGAACATTAACCATGGTAGAAGAAAGAGATCTCCATAAAAATTATGAAAAAAAATATTGAAATAAAAATAAAAGGCTTAAAAATTATGGAAAAAAAGGCTTGAAATAGAAATAAAAAGGACGAAGATTAAAAGGGATGCAACATGAGGTCCTCCCAGGGGTTCATCCATCTTAGAACTACTCTCGCCCAAGCATGCTTAACTACGAAGTTCTGATGGGATCTGACGTATTGGTGCTGGCATGATCTCCTCGAAATTCTTAGATATAACGTAGCGACCGTCGCACCCCATCAATAACCCTCCCACGTCCAGGCCTGTAGGGCACCGGACCTTTCATGTGCATCCCCATAAAAATTGTGGAAAAAAGTATTGAATTAAAAATAAAATAGACAAAGATTAAAAAAAATGCAACACGCCCATCCCAGTACAACTCTCACCCAAGCTCGTTCGACTGCGGAGTTTTGATGGGATCCGGTGCATTAGTGCTGGTATGATCACACCCATCACGATCTCTTCGAAATTCATGTATATAACGTAGCTTCAATTGCACGCCATCTGTAACCCTCCCACCATTCGGGCCTGTAGGGTATCGGACCCTTCATGCGAGCTCGTACGGCACTGTAGGTCTCCAGACCCAGTTTTTTTTTGAGAGAAAACGTTAACCTTGGCAGAAGAAAGAGATCTCTATAAAAATTGTAGAAGAAAGTGTTTGAATAAAAATAAAAAGCATAAAAATTACAAAAAAAAAATCTTGAAATAGAAATAAAAAGGATGAAGATTAAAAGGGATGCAACATGTGGACCTCGCTGGGGGTTACCCTTCCTAGTTCTACTCTCGATCAAGCATGCTTAACTACGGAGTTCTGATGGGATCCAATGTATTAGTGCTGGCATGATCGCACCCATCATGATCTCTTAGAAATTCTTAGATATAACGTAGCGGCCGTTGCATGCCATCAGTAAACCTCCCACGTCCAGGCCTGTAGGGCACTAGACCTATCAAGTGGATCCGGTGAGGCCGCACGGCACTGCCTGTCTCCAGACTCAATTTATTTTTTTAAGAATTGTGGAAAGTGATCCCCATAAAAATTATGAAAAAAAGTGTTGAATTAAAAATAAAATAGATGAAGATTAAAAAAGATGCAACACGAGGACTTCCCAGGGGTAGATATAACGTAGCGGCCGTTGCATGCCATCAGTAAACCTCCCACGTCCAGGCCTGTAGGGCACTAGACCTATCAAGTGGATCCCGCGAGGCCGCACGGCACTGCCTGTCTCCAGACTCAATTTATTTTTTTAAGAATTGTGGAAAGTGATCCCCATAAAAATTATGGAAAAAAGTGTTGAATTAAAAATAAAATAGATGAAGATTAAAAAAGATGCAACAAGAGGACTTCCCAGGGGTTCACCCATCCTAATATTACTCTCGTCCAAGCACGCTTAACTATAGAGTTCTGAAGAGGTTCGGTGCATTAGTACTAGAGGGATTACCATCTCTTTGAAATTTGTTGATATAATGTTGTGGCCATTGCACACCATCTGTAACCCTCCCACCGTCCTAGCCTGTTGGGTACCGGACCCTTCAAGTGGGTCCCACGAGCATGCACGGCACTGTCGGGTTTCAGACTTAGTTTTTTTTTATAGAAAATGTTACCTGTGGCAGAAGAAAGAGACCTCCATAAAAATTATGAAAAAAAAGTCTTAAAATAAAAATAAAAAGGATGAAGATTAAAAGGGGTGCAACACAAGGACTTCCCAGGGGGTCACCCATCCAAGTATAACTCTCGCTCAGGCACGATCGACTACGGAGTTCTGATGGGATCCGATGCATTACCCTCCCACCGACCAGGACTGTAGGGTACCGAACACTTCATGTGCGCCCGCGAGCCCGCACGGCACTATAGGTCTCCAGATAGTTTTTTTTAAGGGAGAACGTTAATCATGGCAGAAGAAAGAGATCTCCATAAAAATTATGAAAAAAAGTGTTGAAATAAAATAAAAGGCAAAAAAATTTAGGAAAAAAGTCTTGAAAAAGAAATAAAAAGGATGAAGATTAAAAAGGATGCAACATGAGGACTTCTGAGGGGTCACCCATCCTTGTACTACTCTCGCCCAAGCATGCTTGACTACGGAGTTCTGATGGGATCGGGTGTATTAGTACTGGCATGATAGCACCCATCATGATCTCTTCAAAATTCTTAGGTATAACGTAGCGGCCGTCGCACGCCATCAGTAACCCTCCCACGCCCAGGCCTGTAGGGTACCGGACTCTTCAAGTGGATACCGCATGGCCGCACAGCACTGTCAGTCTATAGACTCAATTTATTTTTTTAAGAAAAATGTTACCCACGATAGAAGAAAGAGATTTCCATAAAAATTATAAAAAAAAGTGTTGAATTAAAAATAAAATAGATAAAGATTAAAAAGGAGGCAACATGAGGACTTCCCAAGGGGTCACCCATCCTAGTACTACTCTCGCCCAAGCATGCTTAACTGTGGAGTTCAGATGAGATTCTTTGCATTAGTGCCGGTGTGATCACATCCATCACAATCTGTTCTAAACTCATTGATATAACATTGCGGCCATTGCACGCCATCTGTAACCTGCCCACCGTCCGGGCCAGCTGGGTACCGAACCCTTCAAGTGGGTCCCACGAGCCCGCATGGCACTGTCGGTCTCCAGACTCAGTTTTTTTTGAGAGAAAATGTTGCTTGCGGTAGAAGAATGAGATCTCCATAAAAATTATGAAAAAAAAGTCTTGAAATAAAAATAAAAAGGATGAAGATTAAAAGGGGTGCAACACAAGGACTTCCCAAGGGGTCACCCAACCTAGTGCGACTCGCGCCCAAGCACACATGACTGCAGAATTCTGATGGGATCCGGTGCATCTGTGCTGGTATGATCACACCCATCATGATCTCTTCGAAATTCATGGATATAACGAAGCTTCCACTGCACATCATCTGTAACGCTCCCACCATCCAGGGCTGTAGGGTACCGGACCCTTCAAGTGGGCCCGTGAGCCCGCACGGCACTGTAGGTCTCCAGACTCTTTTTTTTTTAAGAGAGAATGTTAACCATGGCTGAAGAAAGAGATCCCCATAAAAATTATGAAAAAAAGTGTTGAAATAAAAATAAAAAGCATAAAAATTATGAAAAAAAGTCTTGAAATAGAAATAAAAAGGATGAAGATTAAAAGGGATGCAACATGAGGACTTCCTAGGGGGTCACCCATCCTAGTACTACTCTCGCGCAAGTAATCTTAACAACGGAGTTCTGATGGGATCTGATGTATTAGTGTTGGCATGATCACACCCATCATGATCTTTTCGAAATTCTTAGGTATAACGTAGCAGCCGTCGCACGCCATCAGTAACCCTCCCACGCCCAGGCATGTAGGGTACCGGACCCTTCAAGTGGATCCCGTGTGGCTGCACGGCACTGTCTGTCTCCAAACTCAATTTATTTTTTTAAGAGAAAATATTACCTACGGTAGAAGAAAGAGATCCCCATAAAAATTATGGAAAAAAATGTTGAAATAAAAATAAAATAGATGAAATTAAAATGGATGCAACACGAGAACTTCCTAGGGGGTCACCCATCCTAGTACTACTCTCGCTCAAGCACGCTTAACTGTGGAGTTCAGATGAGATCCTTTGCATTAGTGCCGGTGCGGTCGCATCCATCACAATTTGTTCTAAACTCATTGATATAACATTACGACCATTGCACGCCATCTGTAACCCGCCCACCGTCCGGGCCAGCTGGGTACCGAACCCTTCAAGTGGGTCCCACTAGCCCGCATGGCACTGTCGGTCTCCAGACTCAATTTTTTTTGAGAGAAAATGTTGCTTGCGGCAGAAGAATGAGATCTCCATAAAAATTATGAAAAAAAAGTCTTGAAATAAAAATAAAAAGGTTGAAGATTAAAAGGGGTGCAACACAAGGACTTCCCAAGGGGTCACCCAACCTAGTGCGACTCGCGCCCAAGCACGCATGACTGCAGAATTCTGATGGGATCCGGTGCATTTGTGCTGGTATGATCACACCCATCATGGTCTCTTCGAAATTCATGGATATAATGAAGCTTCCATTGCACGTCATCTGTAACGCTCCCACCATCCAGGGCTGTATGGTACCGGACCCTTCAAGTGGGCCCGTGAGCCCGCACGGCACTGTAGGTCTCCAGACTCTTTTTTTTTAAGAGAGAATGTTAACCATGGCTGAAGAAAGAGATCCCCAAAAAAATTACGAAAAAAAATATTAAAATAAAAATAAAAAGCATAAAAATTATGAAAAAAAGTCTTGAAATAGAAATAAAAAAGATGAAGATTAAAAGGGATGCAACATGAGGACTTCCTAGGGGGTCACCCATCCTAGTACTACTCTCGTGCAAGTATTCTTAACTATGGAGTTCTGATGGGATCCGATGTATTAGTGTTGGCATGATCACACCCATCATGATCTTTTCGAAATTCTTAGGTATAACGTAGCAGCCGTCGCACGCCATCAGTAACCCTCCCATGCCCAGGCATGTAGGGTACCGGACCCTTCAAGTGGATCCCGTGTGGCTGCACGGCACTGTCTGTCTCCAGACTCAATTTATTTTTTTAAGAGAAAACATTACCTGCGGCAGAAGAAAGAGATCCCATTCCAGTATGACTTGCACCCAAGCACGCTCGACTGCAGAGTTCTGATGGGATCCGGTGCATTAGTGCTAGCATGATCACACCCATCATGATCTCTTCAAAATTTATGGATATAACGTAGCTTCCGTTGCATGCCATCTGTAATCCTCCCACCGACCAGGACTATAGGGTACCGAACACTTCAAGTGGGCCCGCGAGCTCGCACGGTACTATAGGTCTCCAGACTCAGTTTTTTTTTGAGAGAGAACGTTAACCATGGCAAAAGAAAGAGATCTCCATAAAAATTATGAAAAAAAGTATTGAAATAAAAATAAAAAGCATAAAAATTATGAAAAAAAATCTTGAAATAGAAATAAAAAGGACAAAGATTAAAATGGATGCAACATGAGGACTTCCCAGGGGGTCACCCATCTTAGTACTACTCTCGCCCAAGCATGCTTGACTACGGAGTTCTGATGGGATCCGGTGTATTAGTGCTGGCATGATAGCACCCAACATGATCTCTTCGAAATTCTTAGGTATAACGTAGTGGCCGTCGCACGCCATCAGTAACCCTCCCATGCCCAAGCCTGAGGGTACCGGACCCTTCAAGTGGATCCCGCATTGCCGCACGACACTATCTGTCTACAGACTCAATTTATTTTTTTAAGAAAAAATGTTACCCGTGATAGAAGAAAGAGATCCCCATAAAAATTATGAAAAAAATATTGAATTAAAAATAAAATAGACGAAGATTAAAAAGGAGGCAACATACGAACTTTCCAGAGGGTCACCCATCCTAGTACTACTCTCGCCCAAGCACGCTTAACTACGAAGTTCTGATGGGATCCAATGCATTAGTGTTAGTGTGATCGCATCCATCATGATTTGTTAGAAATTCATTGATATTACGTTACGATCGTTGCACGCCATCTGTAACCCTCTCACCGTTTGGGCCTGTTGGGTACCGAACTCTTTAAGTGGGTCCCGCGAGCCCGCATGGCATTGTCGGTCTCCAGACTCAGTTTTTTTTGTAGAGAAAACGTTGCCTGCGGCAGAAGAAAGAGATCTCCATAAAAATTATGAAAAAAAGTCTTGAAATAAAAATAAAAATGATGAAGATTAAAAGGGGTGCAACACGAGGACTTCTCAGTGGGTCACCCATCCCAGTACGACTCGCACCCAAGCACGCTCGACTGCAGAGTTCTGATGGGATCCAATGCATTTGTGCTAGTATGATCGCACCCATCACGATCTCTTCGAAATTCATGGATATAATGTAGCTTCCGTTGCACACCATCTGTAACCCTCCAACCGTCCAGGGCTGCAGGGTACCGGATCCTTCTAGTGGGCCCACGAGCCCGCACGGCACTGTAGGTCTTCAGACTCAATTTTTTTTTGAGAGAGAACGTTAACCATGGCAGAAGAAAGAGATCTCCATAAAAATTATGAAAAAAAGTATTGAAATAAAAATAAAAAGCATAAAAATTATGAAAAAAAAGTCTTGAAATAAAAATAAAAATGACGAAGATTAAAAGGGATGCAACATGAGGACTTCCCAGGGGTTCACCCATCCTAGTACTACTCTCGCCCAAGCATTTTAACTACAGAGTTCTGATGGGATTCGGTGTATTAGTGCTGGCATGATCGCACCCATCATGATCTCTTCGAAATTCTTAGGTATAACGTAGTGGCCGTCGCACACCATCAGTAACCCTCCCACGCCCAGGCATGTAGGGTACCGGACCCTTCAAGTGGATCCCATGTGGCTGCACGACACTGTCTGTCTCCAGACTCAATTTATTTTTTTAAGAGAAAACATTACCTGCGGCAGAAGAAAGAGATCTCCATAAAAATTATGGAAAAAAATATTGAATTAAAAATAAAATAGATGAAATTAAAATGGATGCAACACGAGAACTTTCCATGGGGTCACCCATCCTAGTACTACTCTCGCCCAAGCAAGCTTAACTGTAGAGTTCTGATGGGATCTGGTGCATTAGTACTGGTGTGATCGCAGCCATCATGATTTGTTCAAAATTTGTTGATATAATGTTGCGGCCATTGCACGCCATCTATAACCCTCCCACCGTCCTGGCCAGTTGGATACCGGACCCTTCAAGTGGGTCTTTCGAGCCCGCACTGTGCTGTCGGACTCCAGACTCAGTTTTTTTTTTAGAGAAAATGTTAGCTGCGGCAGAAGAAAGAGATCTCCATAAAAATTATGAAAAAAAATCTTGAAATAAAAATAAAAAGTATGAAGATTAAAAGGGATGCAACACGAGGACTTTCAAGGGGGTCACCCATTCCAGTATGACTCGCACCCAAGCACGCTCGACTGCGGAGTTCTTATGGGATCCGGTGCATTAGTGCTGGTATGATCACACCCGTCATGATCTCTTTGAAATTTATGGATATAACGTAGCTTCCGTTGCCCGCCATCTGTAACCCTCCCACCGACCAGGACTGTAGGGGACCGAACCCTTCAAGTGGGCCCGCGAGCCAGCACGGCACTATAGGTCTCGAGACTCAGTTTTTTTTTTTAGAGAGAACATTCACCATGGCAGAAGAAAGAGATCTCTATAAAAATTATGAAAAAATATTGAAATTAAAATAAAATACATAAAAATTATGAAAAAAAATTTTGAAAAAGAAATAAAAAGGACGAAGATTAAAAGGAATGCAACATGAGGACTTTCCAGAGGGTCACCAATCCTAGTACTACTCTCACCCAAGCATGCTTGACTATGGAGTTCTGATGGGATCTGGTGTATTAGTGCTGGCATGATATCACCCATCATGATCTCTTTGAAATTCTTAGGTATAGCGTAGCGGTCTTCGCATGCCATCAGTAACCCTCCCACGCCCAGGCCTGAGGGTACTGGACCCTTCAAGTGGATCCCGCGTGGCCGCACGGCACTGTCTGTCTCCAGACTCAATTTATTTTTTAAAAAAAAAATATTACCCATGATAGAAGAAAGAGATCTCCATAAAAATTATGAAGAAAAGTGTTGAATTAAAAATAAAATAGACGAAGATTAAAAAGGAGGCAACACGAGGACTTCCCAAGGGGTCACCCATCCTAGTACTACTCCCACCCTAGCATGCTTAACTGTGGAGTTCAGATGAGATCCGTTGCATTAGTGCTGGTGTTAGCACTTCCATTATGGTTTGTTCGAAATTCGTTGATATATTGTTGCGGCCATTGCACGCCATCAGTAACCCACCCACCGTCCGGGCCTGTTGGGTACCGAACCCTTCAAGTGGGTCCCGCGAGCCCGCACGGCACTTTCAATCTCTAGACTCAATTTTTTTTTGAGAGAAAACGTTGCCTGTGGCAGAAGAAAGAGATCTCCATAAAAATTATGAAAAAAAAATCTTAAAATGAAAATAAAAAGGACTAAGATTAAAAGGGGTGCAACACGAGGACTTTCAAGGGGGTCACCCATTCCAGTACGACTTGCGCCCAAGCACGCTCGACTGCAAAGTTCTGATGGGATCCGGTGTATTAGTGCTAGCATGATTGCACCCATCATGATCTCTTCGAAATTCATGGATATAACGTAGCTTCCGTTGCATGCCATCTGTAACCCTCCCACCGACCAGGACTATAGGGTACCGAACACTTCAAGTGGGCCCGCGAGCCCGCACGGCACTATAGGTCTCCAGACTCAGTTTTTTTTTGAGAGAGAACGTTAACCATGGCAAAAAAAGGAGATCACCATAAAAATTATGAAAAAAAGTATTGAAATAAAAATAAAAAGCATAAAAATTACGAAAAAAAATCTTGAAATAGAAATAAAAAGGACGAAGGTTAAAAGGGATGCAACATGAGGACTTCTCAGGGGGTCACCCATCCAAGTACTACTCTCGCCCAAGCATGCTTGACTACGGAGTTCTGATGGGATCCGGTGTATTAGTGCTGGCATGATAGCACCCATCATGATCTCTTCAAATTCTTAGGTATAACGTAGTGGCCGTCGCACGCCATCAGTAACCATCCCATGCCCAGGCCTGAGGGTACCGGACCCTTCAAGTGGATCCCGTGTTGCCACACGACACTGTTTTTCTACAGACTCAATTTATTTTTTTAAGAAAAAATGTTACCCGTGACAGAAGAAAGAGATCTCCATAAAAATTATGAAAAAAGTGTTGAATTAAAAATAAAATAGATGAAGATTAAAAAGGAGGCAACACACGGACTTTCCAGAGGGTCATCCATCCTAGTACTACTCTCGCCCAAGCACGCTTAACTACGAAGTTCTGATGGGATCCAATGCATTAGTGCTAGTGTGATCGCATCCATCATGATTTATTCGAAATTCATTGATATAACGTTGCGGCCGTTGCACGCCATCTGTAACCCTCTCACCGTCTGGGCCTGTTGGGTACCGAACTCTTCAAGTGGGTCCTGCGAGCCCACATAGCATTGTCGGTCTCCAGACTCAGTTTTTTTTTTTAGAGAAAACGTTGCCTGCGGCAGAAGAAAGAGATCTTCATAAAAATTATGAAAAAAAGTCTTGAAATAAAAATAAAAGTGACGAAGATTAAAAGGGGTGCAACACGAGGACTTCTCAATGGGTCACCCATCCCAGTACGACTCGCGCCCAAGCACGCTCGACTGCGGAGTTCTGATGGGATCCAATGCATTTGTGTTGGTATGATCGCACCCATCATGATCTCTTCAAAATTCATGGATATAATGTAGCTTCCGTTGCACACCATCTGTAACCCTCCCACCATCCAGGGCTGCAGGGTACCGGATCCTTCTAGTGGGCCCACGAGCCCGCACGGCACTGTAGGTCTCCAGACTCAGTTTTTTTTTGAGAGAGAACGTTAACCATGGCAGAAGAAAGAGATCTCCATAAAAATTATGAAAAAAAGTATTAAAATAAAAATAAAAAGCATAAAAATTATGAAAAAAAGTCTTGAAATAAAAATAAAAATGACGAAGATTAAAAGGGATGCAACATGAGGACTTCACAGGGGGTCACCCATCCTAGTACTACTCTCGCCCAAGCATTTTTAACTACAGAGTTCTGATGGAATCTAGTGTATTAGTGCTGGCATGATCGCACCCATCATGATCTCTTCAAAATTCTTAGGTATAACGTAGCGGCCGTCGCACACCATCCGTAACCCTCCCACACCCAGGCATGTAGGGTATCGGACCCTTCAAGTGGATCCCACGTGGCCGCACGGCACTATCTGTCCCCAGACTCAATTTATTTTTTTAAGAAAAA
>NC_025993.2:56535419-56549490 GCF_000442705.2 Elaeis guineensis
GATGGGTGACCCCTTGGAAGTCCTCATGTTGCATTTAATCTTCGTCCTTTTTATTTCTATTTCAAGACTTTTTTTTCATAATTTTTATATTTTTTATTTTTATTTCAATATTTTGTTTTATAATTTTATGGAGATCTTTTCTTATGCCATGGTTAACGTTCTTCCTTAAAAAAAAACTGAGTCTAGAGACCTATAGTGCCGTGCAGGCTCGCGGGCCCACTTGAAGGATCCGGTACCGTACAGTCCTGGTCGGTGGGAGGGTTACAGATGGCGTGCAACGGAAGCTAAGTTATATCCACGAATTTTGAAGAGATCATGACGGGTGTGATCATACCAACACTAATGCACCGGATCCCATCAGAACTCCGCAGTCGAGTGTGCTTTGGCGCGAGTCGTACTGGAATGGGTGACCCCTTGAAAGTCCTCGTGTTGCACCCCTTTTAATCTTCATCCTTTTATTTTTATTTCAATTTTTTTTTTCATAATTTTTATGGAGATCTCTTTCTTCTGCCGCAGGCAACATTTTCTCTCAAAAAAAACTGAGTCTGGAGACCGACAGTGCCGTGCGGGCTCGCGAGACCCACTTGAAGGGTCTGGTACCAAACAGGCCCAGACGGTGGGAGGGTTACAGATGGCGTGCAACGGCCGCAACGTTATATCAACAAATTTCGAACAAATCATTATGGATGCGATCACACCAACACTAATGCATCGGATCCCATCAGAACTCTGCAGTTAAACGTGCTTGGGTGAGAGTAGTAATAGGTTGGGTGACCCCCTGGGAAGTCCTCATGTTGCCTCTTTTTAATCTTCATCTATTTTAATTTTAATTCAACATTTTTTTTCATAATTTTTATGGGGAGCACTTTCTTTTGCCACGAGTAACATTTTTTCTTAAAAAAATAAATTGAGTCTGTAGACAGACAGTGTCGTGCGGCAACGCGGGATCCACTTGAAGGGTCCGATACCCTACAGGCCTGGGCAAGGGAGGGTTACCGATGGCGTGCGACGGCCGCTACGTTATACCTAAGAATTTCGAAGAGATCATGATGGGTGCTATCATGCCAGCACTAATACACCAGATCCATCAGAACTACGTAGTCAAGCATGCTTGGGCGAGAGTAGTACTAGGATGGGTGACCCCTTGGGAAGTCCTCATGTTGCATCCCTTTTAATCTTCGTCATTTTTATTTCTATTTCAAGATTTTTTTCTAATTTTTATATTTTTTATTTTTATTTCAATATTTTTTTCATAATTTCTATGGAGATCTCTTTCTTATACCATGGTTAACGTTCTCTCTAAAAAAAAAACTGAGTCTGGAGACCTATAGTGCCGGGCGGGCTCGCGGGCCCACTTGAAGGGTCCGGTACCCTACAGTCCTGGTCGGTGGGAGGGTTACAGATGGCGTGCAACGAAGCTATGTTATATCTATGAATTTTGAAGAGATCATGATGGGTGGGATCTTACCAGCACTAATGCACCGGATCCCATAAGAACTCCGCAGTCGAGCGTGCTTTGGCGCGAGTCGTACTGGAATGGGTGACCCCCTTGAAAGTCCTCGTGTTGCACCCCTTTTAATCTTCATCCTTTTATTTTTATTTCAAAACTTTTTTTTCATAATTTTTATGGAGATCTCTTTCTTCTACCACAAGTAACATTTTTTCTAAAAAAATTAAGTCTGGAGACCGACAGTGCCGTATGGGCTCGCAGGACCCACTTGAAGGGTCCGGTACCCAACGGCCAGGACGGTGGGAGGGTTACAGATGACGTGCAACGGCCGCCATGTTATATCAATGAATTTCGAACAGATCATGATGGGCGCAATCACACCAGCACTAATGCACCAGATCCCATCAGAACTCTGCAGTTAAGCATGCTTGGGCGAGAGTAGTATTAGGATGGTTACCCCCTGGGAAGTCCTCGTGTTGCATCCATTTTAATCTCATCTATTTTATTTTTAATTCAACTCTTTTTTCATAATTTTTATGGAGATCTCTTTCTTCTGCCACGGGTAATTTTTTCTTAAAAAAATAAATTGAGTCTGGGGACAGATAGTGCCGTGCGGCCACGTGGGATCCACTTGAAGGGTCCGATACCCTACATGCCTGGGTGTGGGAAGGGTTACGGATGGCGTGCGACGGCCGCTACGTTTATACCTAAGAATTTTGAAGAGATCATGATGCGTGCGATCATGCCAGCACTAATACACTAGATTCCATCAGAACTCGTAGTTAAAAATGCTTGGGCGAGAGTAGTACTAGGATGGGTGACCCCCTGTGAAGTCCTCTGTTGCATCCCTTTTAATCTTCGTCATTTTTATTTTTATTTCAAGACTTTTTTCATAATTTTTATGCTTTTTATTTTTATTTTAATACTTTTTTTCCATAATTTTTATGGGATCTCTTTCTTCTGCCATGGTTAACGTTCTCTCTCAAAAAAAAACTGAGTCTGGAGACCTACAGTGCCGTGCGGGCTCGTGGGCCCACTAGAAGGATCCGGTACCCTGCAGCCTGGATGGTGGGAGGGTTACAGATGGGTGCAAGGAAGCTACATTATATCCATGAATTTTGAAGAGATCATGATGGGTGCGATCAACCAGCACAATGCATGGATCCCATCAGAACTCCGCAGTCGAGCGTGCTCGGGCGCGAGTCGTACTGGGATGGGTGACCCCTTGGAAGTCCTCGTGTTGCACCCCTTTTAATCTTCGTCCTTTTATTTTTATTTCAAGACTTTTTTTTCATAATTTTTATGGAGATCTCTTTCTTCTGCCGCAGGTAACGTTTTTTCTCTAGAAAAAACTGAGTCTGGAGTCCGACAGTGCTGTGGAGCTCGCGGACCCACTTGATGGTCCGGTACCCACAGCCAGACGGTGGGGGGTTACAGATGGCGTGCGACGGCCGCGACGTTATATCAATGAATTTCGAATAAATCATGATGGATGCGATCACACAGCACTAATGCATGGATCCCATCAGAACTTCGTAGTTAAGCGTGCTTGGGCGAGAGTAGTACTAGGATGGGTGACCCCTGGAAGTCCTGTGTTGCTCCTTTTTAATCTTCGTCTATTTTATTTTTAATTCAACACTTTTTTCCATAATTTTTATGGGGATCTCTTTCTTCTGCACGGGTAACATTTTTTCTTAAAAAAATAAATTGAGTCGGAGCAGACAGTGCGTGGGCACACGGGATCCACTTGAAGGGTCCGGTACCCTACAGGCCTTGATGGGAAGGTTACTGATGGCGTGCGACGGCCACTACGTTATACCTAAGAATTTCGAAGAGATCATGATGGGTGCTATCATGCCGCACTAATACACCGGATCCATCAGAACGTCGTAGTTAAGAATGCTTGGGCGAGAGTAGTAATGGATGGGTGACCCCCTGGGAAGTCTCTGTTGCATCCCTTTTAATCTTCGTCCTTTTTATTTCTATTTCAAGATTTTTTTCCCTAATTTTTAAGCTTTTTATTTTTATTTCAACACTTTTTTCCTAATTTTTATGGGGATCTCTTTTTTGCCATGGTTAACGTTCTCTCTCAAAAAAAAAACTGAGTCTGGAGACCTATAGTGCCGTGCGGGCTCGCGGGCCCACTTGATGGGTCGGTACCCTACAGTCCTGGACGGTGGGAGGGCTACAGATGGCGTGCAATGGAAGCTACGTTATATCCACGAATTTCGAAGAGATCATGATGGGTGCGATCAAACCAGCACTAATGCACCGGATCCCATCAGAACTCGCAGTCGAGCGTGCTCGGGCGCGAGTCGTACTGGGATGGGTGACACCCTTGGAAGTCCTCGTGTTGCACCCCTTTTAATCTTCGTCCTTTAATTTTTATTTCAAGATTTTTTTTTCATAATTTTTATGGAGATCTCTTTCTTCTGCCAGGCAACGTTTTTTCTCTAAAAAAAATGAGTCTGGAGTCCGACAGTGCCGTGCGAGCTCGCGGGACCCACTTGATGGGTCCGGTACCCGACCAGCCCGGACTGTGGGTGGGTTACAGATGGCGTGCGACGGCCGCGACGATATATCAACGAATTTCGAACAAATCATATGGGTGCGATCACACCAGCACTAATGCACCGGATCCCATCAGAACTCCGCAGTTAAGCGTGCTTGGGGGAGTAGTACTAGGATGGGTGACCCCCTGGGAAGTCCTCGTGTTGCATCCTTTTTAATCTTCGTCTATTTTATTTTTAATTCAACACTTTTTTCCATAATTTTTATGGGATCTCTTTCTTCTGCCGGGGTAAGTTTTTTCTTAAAAAATAAATTGAGTCGGAGCAGACAGTGCCGTGCGGCCACGCGGGATCCACTTGAAGGGTCCGGTACCCTACATGCCTTGACGTGGGAAGGTTACTGATGGCGTGCGAAGCCGCTACGTTATACCTAAGAATTTCGAAGAGATCATGATGCGTGCGATCATGCCAGCACTAATACACCAGATCCAATCAGAACGTCATAGTTAAGAATGCTTGGGCGAGAGTAGTAATAGGATGGGTGACCCCCTGGGAAGTCTTCCGTTGCATCCCTTTTAATCTTCGTCCTTTTTATTTCTATTTCAAGACTTTTTTTCCATAATTTTTAAGCTTTTTATTTTTATTTCAAACTTTTTCCGTAATTTTTATGGGATCTCTTTCTTCTGCCATGGTTGACGTTCTCTCTCAAAAAAAAAACTGAGTCTGGAGACCTACAGTGCCGTGCGGGCTCGCGGGCCCACTTGATGGGTCCGGTACCCTACAGTCCTGGACGGTGGGAGGGTACAGATGGCGTGCAATGGAAGCTACGTTACATCCACAAATTTCGAAGAGATCATGATGGGTGCGATCAACCAGCACTAATGCACCGGATCCCATCAGAACTCCGCAGTCGAGCGTGCTCGGGCGCGAGTCGTACTGGGATGGGTGACACCCTTGGAAGTCCTCGTGTTGCACCCTTTTAATCTTCATCCTTTAATTTTTATTTCAAGACTTTTTTTTCATAATTTTTATGGAGATCTCTTTCTTCTGCCGTAGGTAACGTTTTTTCTCTAGAAAAAACTGAGTCTGGAGTCCGACAGTGCCGTGCGAGCTCGCGGACCCACTTGATGGGTCCGGTACCCGACCAGCCAGGACTGTGGGTGGGTTACAGATGGCGTGCGACGGCCGCGACGTTATATCACGAATTTCGAACAAATCATTGTGGTGCGATCACACCAGCACTAATGCACCGGATCCCATCAGAACTCCGCAGTTAAGCGTGCTTGGGCGAGAGTAGTACTAGGATGGGTGACCCCCTGGGAAGTCCTCGTGTTGCATCCTTTTTAATCTTCGTCTATTTTATTTTTAATTCAACACTTTTTTTCCATAATTTTTATGGGATCTCTTTCTTCTGCCGCGGTAACGTTTTCTCTTAAAAAAATAAATTGAGTCCGGAGACAGACAGTGCCGTGCGGCCACGCGGGATCCACTTGAAGGGTCCGGTACCCTACATGCCTTGACGTGGGAAGGTTACTGATGGCGTGCGACGGCCGCTACGTTATACCTAAGAATTTCGAAGAGATCATGATGCGTGCGATCATGCCGGCACTAATACACCGGATCCAATCAGAACGTCGTAGTTAAGAATGCTTGGGCGAGAGTAGTAATAGGATGGGTGACCCCTGGGAAGTCTCCTGTTGCATCCCTTTTAATCTTCGTCCTTTTTATTTCTATTTCAAGACTTTTTTTTCCATAATTTTTAGCTTTTTATTTTTATTTCAAACTTTTTCCTAATTTTTATGGGATCTCTTTCTTCTGCCATGGTTACGTTCTCTCTCAAAAAAAAAACTGAGTCTGGAGACCTACAGTGCCGTGCGGGCTCGCGGGCCCACTTGATGGGATCCGGTACCCTACAGTCCTGGACGGTGGGAGGGCTACAGATGGCGTGCAATGGAAGCTACGTTATATCCACGAATTTCGAAGAGATCATGATGGGTGCGATCAAACCAGCACTAATGCACCGGATCCCATCAGAACTCCGCAGTCGAGCGTGCTCGGGCGCGAGTCGTACTGGGATGGGTGACACCCTTGGAAGTCCTCGTGTTGCACCCCTTTTAATCTTCATCCTTTATTTTTATTTCAAGACTTTTTTTCATAATTTTTATGGAGATCTCTTTCTTCTGCCGTAGGTAACGTTTTTCTCTAGAAAAAAACTGAGTCTGGAGTCCGACAGTGCCGTGCGAGCTCGCGGGACCCACTTGAGGGTCCGGTACCCGACAGCCCAGACTGTGGGAGGGTTACAGATGGCGTGCAACGATCGTAACGTAATATCAATGAATTTCTAACAAATCATGATGGTGCGATCACACACACTAATGCATCGGATCCCATCAGAACTCGTAGTTAAGCGTGCTTGGGCGAGAGTAGTACTAGGATGGGTGACCCCTGGAAGTCTCGTAGTTGCCTCCTTTTTAATCTTCGTCTATTTTATTTTTAATTCAACATTTTTTTCCATAATTTTTATGGGGATCTCTTTCTTCTATCCGGGTAACATTTTTTCTTAAAAAAATAAATTGAGTCTGAGACAGACAGTGCCGTGCGGCCATGCGGGATCCACTTGAAGGGTCCGGTACCCTCAGGCTTGGGCATGGGAGGGTTACTGATGGCGTGCGACGGCCGCTACGTTATACCTAAGAATTTCGAAGAGATCATGTTGGGTGCTATCATGCCAGCACTAATACACCGGATCCATCAGAACTCCGTAGTCAAGCATGCTTGGGCGAGAGTAGTACTAGATGGGTGACCCCCTGGGAAGTCTCATGTTGCATCCATTTTAATCTTTGTCCTTTTTATTTCTATTTCAAGATTTTTTTCATAATTTTTATGCTTTTTATTTTTATTTCAATACTTTTTTCGTAATTTTTATGGAGATCTCTTTCTTTGCCATGGTTAACGTTCTCTCTCAAAAAAAAACTGAGTCTGGAGACCTATAGTACCGTGCGAGCTCGCGGGCCCACTTGAAGTGTTCGGTACCCTATAGTCCTGGTCGGTGGGAGGATTACAGATGGCATGCAACGGAAGCTACGTTATATCCATAAATTTTGAAGAGATCATGATGGGTGTGATCATGCTAGCACTAATGCACCGGATCCCATCAGAACTCTGCAGTCGAGCGTGCTTGGGTGGCAAGTCATACTGGAATGGATCTCTTTCTTCTGCCGCAGGTAATGTTTTCTCTTAAAAAAATAAATTGAGTCTGGAGACAGACAGTGCCGTGCAGCCACACGGGATCCACTTGAAGGGTCCGGTACCCTACATGCCTGGGCATGGGAGGGTTACTGATGGCGTGCGACGGCTGCTACGTTATACCTAAGAATTTCGAAAAGATCATGATGGGTGTGATCATGCCAACACTAATACATCGGATCCCATCAGAACTCCATAGTTAAGAATACTTGCACGAGAGTAGTACTAGGATGGGTGACCCCCTAGGAAGTCCTCATGTTGCATCCCTTTTAATCTTCATCTTTTTTATTTCTATTTCAAGACTTTTTTTCATAATTTTTATGCTTTTTATTTTTATTTTAATATTTTTTTTCGTAATTTTTTTGGGGATCTCTTTCTTCAGCCATGGTTAACATTCTCTCTTAAAAAAAAAAGAGTCTGGAGACCTACAGTGCCGTGCGGGCTCACGGGCCCACTTGAAGGGTCCGGTACCATACAGCCCTGGATGGTGGGAGCGTTACAGATGACGTGCAATGGAAGCTTCATTATATCCATGAATTTCGAAGAGACCATGATGGGTGTGATCATACCAGCACAAATGCACCGGATCCCATCAGAATTCTGCAGTCATGCGTGCTTGGGCGCGAGTCGCACTAGGTTGGGTGACCCCTTGGGAAGTCCTTGTGTTGCACCCCTTTTAATCTTCAACCTTTTTATTTTTATTTCAAGACTTTTTTTTCATAATTTTTATGGAGATCTCATTCTTCTGCCGCAAGCAACATTTTCTCTCAAAAAAATTGAGTCTGGAGACCGACAGTGCCATGCGGGCTAGTGGGACCCACTTGAAGGGTTCGGTACCCAGCTGGCCCGGACGGTGGGCGGGTTACAGATGGCGTGCAATGGTCGTAATGTTATATCAATGAGTTTAGAACAAATTGTGATGGATGCGACCGCACCGGCACTAATGCAAAGGATCTCATCTGAACTCCACAGTTAAGCGTGCTTGAGCGAGAGTAGTACTAGATGGGTGACCCCCTAGGAAGTTCTCGTGTTGCATCCATTTTAATTTCATCTATTTTATTTTTATTTCAACATTTTTTTCCATAATTTTTATGGGGATCTCTTTCTTCTACCGTAGGTAATATTTTCTCTTAAAAAATAAATTGAGTTTGGAGACAGACAGTGCCGTGCAGCCACACGGGATCCACTTGAAGGGTCCGGTACCCTACATGCCTGGGCGTGGGAGGGTTTACTGATGGCGTGCGACGGCTGCTACGTTATACCTAAGAATTTCGAAAAGATCATGATGGGTGTGATCATGCCAACACTAATACATCAGATCCCATCAGAACTCCGTTGTTAAGATTACTTGCGCGAGAGTAGTACTAGGATGGGTGACCCCCTAGGAAGTCCTCATGTTGCATCCCTTTTAATCTTCATCCTTTTTATTTCTATTTCAAGACTTTTTTTCATAATTTTTATGCTTTTTATTTTTATTTCAACACTTTTTTCATAATTTTTATGGGGATCTCTTTCTTCAGCCATGGTTAACTTCTCTCTTAAAAAAAAAAGAGTCTGGAGACCTACAGTGCCGTGCGGGCTCACGGGCCCACTTGAAGGGTCCGGTACCCTACAGCCTGGATGGTGGGAGCGTTACAGATGTGTGCAGTGGAAGCTTCGTTATATCCCATGAATTTCGAAGAGATCATGATGGGTGTGATCATACCAGCACAGATGCACCGGATCCCATCAGAATTCTGCAGTCATGTGTGCTTGGGCGCGAGTCGCACTAGGTTGGGGTGACCCCTTGGGAAGTCCTTGTGTTGCACCCCTTTTAATCTTCATCCTTTTTATTTTTATTTCAAGACTTTTTTTTCATAATTTTTTATGGAGATCTCATTCTTCTGACCGCAAGCAACATTTTTTCTCAAAAAAACTGAGTCTGGAGACCGACAGTGCCATGCGGGCTCGTGGGGACCCACTTGAAGGGTTCGGTACCCAGCTGGCCCGGACGGTGGGCAGGTTACAGATGGCGTGCAATGGCCGCAATGTTATATCAATGAGTTTAGAACAGATTGTGATGGATGTGATCACACGGCACTAATGCAAGATTCATCTGAACTCCACAGTTAAGCATGGCTTGGGCGAGAGTAGTACTAGGATGGGTGACCCCTTGGGAAGTCCTCATGTTGCCTCCTTTTTAATCTTTATCTATTTTATTTTTAATTCAACACTTTTTTTTATAATTTTTATGGAAATTCTTTCTTCTATCGTGGGTAACATTTTTCTTAAAAAAATAAATTGAGTCTATAGACTGACAGTGCTGTGCGGCCATGCGGTATCCACTTGAAGAGTCCGGTACCCCTACAGGCCTGGGCGTGGGAGGGTTACTGATGGCGTGCGACGGCGCTACGTTTATACCTAAGAATTTTGAAGAGATCATGATGGGTGCTATCATGCCAGTACTAATACACCCGATCCCATCAGAACTCCGTAGTCAAGCAATGCTTGGGCGAGAGTAGTACAAGGATGGGTGACCCCCTCAGAAGTCCTCATGTTGCATCCTTTTTAATCTTCATCCTTTTTATTTCTTTTTCAAGACTTTTTTCCTAAATTTTTTTTGCCTTTTATTTTATTTCAACACTTTTTTTCATAATTTTTATGGAGATCTTTTTCTTCTGCCATGATTAACGTTCTCCATTAAAAAAAACTATCTGGAGACCTATAGTGCCGTGCGGGCCTCGCGGGCGACATGAAGTGTTCGGTACCCTACAGTCCTGGTCGGTGGGAGGGTAATGCATCGGATCCATCAGAACTCCGTAGTCGATCGTGCTGAGCGAGAGTTATACTTGGATGGGTGACCCCTGGGAAGTCCTTGTGTTGCACCCCTTTTAATCTTCATCCTTTTTATTTTTATTTTAAGACTTTTTTTTCATAATTTTTATGGAGGTCTCTTTCTTCTGCCACAGGTAACATTTTCTATAAAAAAAAAACTAAGTCTGAAACCCGACAGTGCCGTGCATGCTCGTGGACCCACTTGAAGGGTCCGGTACCCAACAGGCTAGGACGGTGGGAGGGTTACAGATGGTGGTGCAATGGCACAACATTATATCAACAAATTTCAAAGAGATGGTAATCCTCTAGTACTAATGCACCGAACCTCTTCAGAACTCTATAGTTAAGCGTGCTTGGACGAGAGTAATATTAGGATGGGTGAACCCTGGGAAGTCCTCTTGTTGCATCTTTTTTAATCTTCATCTATTTTATTTTTAATTCAACACTTTTTTCCATAATTTTTATGGGGATCACTTTCCACAATTCTTAAAAAAATAAATTGAGTCTGGAGACAGGCAGTGCCGTGCGGCCTCGCGGGATCCACTTGATAGGTCTAGTGCCCTACAGGCCTGGACGTGGGAGGTTTACTGATGGCATGCAACGGCCGCTACGTTATATCTACCCCTGGGAAGTCCTCGTGTTGCATCTTTTTTAATCTTCATCTATTTTATTTTTAATTCAACACTTTTTTTCATAATTTTTATGGGGATCACTTTCCACAATTCTTAAAAAAATAAATTGAGTCTGGAGACAGGCAGTGCCGTGCGGCCTCACCGGATCCACTTGATAGGTCTAGTGCCCTACAGGCCTGGACGTGGGAGGTTTACTGATGGCATGCAACGGCCGCTACGTTATATCTAAGAATTTCTAAGAGATCATGATGGGTGCGATCATGCCAGCACTAATACATTGGATCCCATCAGAACTCCGTAGTTAAGCATGCTTGATCGAGAGTAGAACTAGGAAGGGTAACCCCCAGCGAGGTCCACATGTTGCATCCCTTTTAATCTTCATCCTTTTTATTTCTATTTCAAGATTTTTTTTTTGTAATTTTTATGCTTTTTATTTTTATTCAAACACTTTCTTCTACAATTTTTATAGAGATCTCTTTCTTCTGCCAAGGTTAACGTTTTCTCTCAAAAAAAAACTGGGTCTGGAGACCTACAGTGCCGTACGAGCTCGCATGAAGGGTCCGATACCCTACAGGCCCGAATGGTGGGAGGGTTACAGATGGCGTGCAATTGAAGCTACGTTATATACATGAATTTCGAAGAGATCGTGATGGGTGTGATCATACCAGCACTAATGCACCGGATCCCATCAAAACTCCGCAGTCGAACGAGCTTGGGTGAGAGTTGTACTGGGATGGGCGTGTTGCATTTTTTTTAATCTTTGTCTATTTTATTTTTAATTCAATACTTTTTTCCACAATTTTTATGGGGATGCACATGAAAGGTCCGGTGCCCTACAGGCCTGGACGTGGGAGGGTTATTGATGGGGTGCGACGGTCGCTACGTTATATCTAAGAATTTCGAGGAGATCATGCCAGCACCAATACGTCAGATCCCATCAGAACTTCGTAGTTAAGCATGCTTGGGCGAGAGTAGTTCTAAGATGGATGAACCCCTGGGAGGACCTCATGTTGCATCCCTTTTAATCTTCGTCCTTTTTATTTCTATTTCAAGCCTTTTTTTCCATAATTTTTAAGCCTTTTATTTTTTATTTCAATATTTTTTTTTCATAATTTTTATGGAGATCTCTTTCTTCTACCATGGTTAATGTTCTCTATCAAAAAAAAAACTAAGTCTGGAGACCTATATGACGTGCGGGCTCGCGAGCCCACTTGATGAGTCTGGTACCCTGCAGGCCCGGACGGTGGGAGGGTTATGGATGGCGTGCAACGGAAGCTATGTTATATCTATGAATTTCGAAGAGATCATGATGGGTGCGATCATACCAGCACTAATGCACCGGATCCCATCAGAACTCCACAGTCGAGCGTGCTTGGGCGAGAGTCGTACAGGGATGGATGACCCCCTGGGAACTCCTCCTGTTGCACCCCTTTTAATCTTCATCCTTTTCATTTTTATTTTAAGGCTTTTTTTTCATAATTTTTTTGGAGGTCTCTTTCTTCTACTGCAGGTAACATTTTTCCTAAAAAAAAAATTGAGTTTGGGGACTGACAGTGCCGTGCGGGCTCGCGGGACCCACTTGATGGGTCCGATATCCAAGAGGCCAGGATGGTGGGAGGGTTACAGATTGCTTACAACGATGGCAATGTTATATCAACGAATTCAAAGAGATCATGATGGGTGCAATCACACCAATACTAATGCACCCGATCCCATCAGAACTCCGCAATTAAACATGCTTGGGCGAGAGTAGTACTAGGATGGGTGACCCCCTGGGAAGTCCTCGTGTTGTATCCTTTTTAATCTTCGTCTATTTTTTTTTAATTCAATACTTTTTTTATATTTTTTTATGGGGATCCCTTTTTCTACCGCAGGAAATATTTTCTCTTAAAAAAATAAATTGTGTCTGGTGACAGACAGTGCCGTGCGGCCTCGCGGGATCCATTTGAAGGGTCCGGTGTCCTACAGGCCTGGACGTGGGAGGGTTACTGATGGCGTGCGACGATCGCTACATTATATCTAAGAATTTCAAAGAGATCATGATGGGTGCGATCATGCCAGCACTAATACACCAGATCCCATTAAAACTCTGTAGTTAAGCATGTTTGGGCGAGAGTAGTACAAGGATGGGTGACCCCCTGGGAAGTCCTCATGTTGCATCCCTTTTAATCTTCGTCCTTTTAATTTCTATTTCAAGACTTTTTTTTCGTAATTTTTATGCTTTTTATTTTTATTTCAACACTTTTTTCCATAATTTTTATGGAGGTCTCTTTCTTCTGCCATGGTTAACGTTCTCTCTGAAAAAAAACAGAGTTCGGAGACCTACATTGCCGTGCGAGCTCGCGGGACCACTTGACTGGTCCGGTACCCTACAGGCCTCGATGGTGGGAGGGTTACAGAAGGCGTGCAATGGAAGCAATGTTATATCCATGAATTTTGAAGTGATCATGATGGGTGCGATCATACCAGCCCTAATGCACCAGATCCCATCAGAACTCCACAGTCGAGCGTGCTTGGGCCAAAGTCGTACTGGATGGGTGACCCCTTGTGAAGTCCTCGTGTTGCACCCCTTCTAATCTTTGTCCTTTTTATTTTTATTTTAAGATTTTTTTCATAATTTTTATGGAGATCTCTTTCTTATGCCGTAGTTAACATTTTCTATGAAAAAAAATCAAGTCTGGAGACCGACAGTGCCGTGCGGGCTCGCGGGACCCACTTGAAGGGTCTGGGACCCAACAGGCTAGGATGGTGGGAGTGTTATAGATGGCGTGCAATGTTCTCAACGTTATATCAATGAAATTCAAAGAGATGGTGATGGGTGCGATCACACCAGCACTAGTGCATCGGATCCCATCAGAACTCCGCAGTTAAGCAAGCTTGGGCGAGAGTAGTACTAGGATGGGTGACCCCCAGAGAAGTCTTCGTGTTGCATCTTTTTTAATCTTCATCTATTTTATTTTTAATTCAACACTTTTTTTCCAAATTTTATGAGGATCACTTTCTTCTTTCCGCAGGCAACATTTTCTCTTAAAAAAATAAATTGAGTCTTGGGATAGGCAGTGCCGTGCGGCCTTGCGGGATCCACTTGAAGGGTCTGGTGCCCTACAGGCCTGGACGTTGGAGGTTACTGATGGCATGCAACGGCCGCTACGTTATATCTAAGAATTGTGAAGAGATCATGATGGGTGCGTTCATGCTAGCACTAATACATTGGATCCCATCAGAACTCCGTAGTTAAGCATGCTTGGGAGAGAGTAGTACTAGGATTGGTGACCCCTCTGAGAAGTCCTCGTGTTGCATTTCTTTTAATCTTCATCCTTTTTATTTCTATTTCAAGACTTTTTTTTCATAATTTTTATGCTTTTTATTTTTATTTCAATAATTTTTTTAAATTTTTATGGAGATCTCTTCTTCTACAT
>NC_025993.2:56549590-56576766 GCF_000442705.2 Elaeis guineensis
AAAAATTATGAAAAAAAGTCTTGAAATAAAAACAAAAAGGACGAAGATTAAATGGGGTGTAACACGAGGACTTTCAAGGGGGTCACCTATTCCAGTATGACTCGCACCCAAGCACGCTCGACTACGGAGTTCTTTTGGGATCCGATGCATTAGTGCTGGTATGATCGCACCCGTCATGATCTCTTCAAAATTTGTGGATATAACGTAGCTTCCGTTGCACGCCATCTGTAACCCTCCCACCGACCAGGACTGTAGGGTACCGAACACTTCAAGTGGGCCCGCGAGCCCGCACGGCACTATTGGTCTCCAAACTCAGTTTTTTTTTAGAGAGAACGCTAACCATGGTAGAAGAAAGAGATCTCCATAAAAATTATGAAAAAAAGTGTTGAAATAAAAATAAAAAGCATAAAAATTACGAAAAAAAATTTTGAAATAGAAATAAAAAGGACGAAGATTAAAAGGGATGCAACATGAGGGCTTCCCAGGGGGTCACCCATCCTAGTACTACTCTTGCCCAAGCATGCTTGACTACGGAGTTCTATTAGGATCCGGTGTATTAGTGCTGGCATGATAGCACCCATCATGATCTCTTCGAAATTCTTAGGTATAATGTAGCGGCCGTCGCACACCATCAGTAACCCTCCCACACCCAAGCCTGAGGGTACCGGACCCTTCGAGTGGATCCCGCATGGCTGCACGGCACTCTTTGTCTACAGACTCAATTTATTTTTTTAAAAAAAAATATTACCTGCGATAGAAGAAAGAGATCCTCAAAAAAATTATGAAAAAAGTGTTGAATTAAAAATAAAATAGACGAAGAATAAAAAGGAGGCATCACGAAGACTTCCCATGGGGTCACTCATTCTAGCACTACTCTCACCCAAGCACGCTTAACTACGGAGTTTTGATGGGATCCGATGCATTAGTGCTAGTGTGATCACATCCATTACAATTTGTTTGAAATTTGTTGATATAACGTTGCGGCCGTTGCACGCTATCTGTAACCCTCCCATCGTCCGGGCCTGTTGGGTACCGAACTCTTCAACTGAGTCTCGCGAGCCCGCATGGCACTGTCGGTCTCCAGACTCAGTTTTTTTTTAGAGAAAACATTGCCTGTGGCAGAAGAAAGAGATCTCCATAAAAATTATGAAAAAAATTCTTGAAATAAAAATAAAAATGACGAAGATTAAAAGGGGTGCAACATGAGGACTTCTCAGTGGGTCACCCATCCCAGTACGACTCGCGCCCAAACATGCTCGACTGTGGAGTTCTAAACGGATCCTATGCATTTATGTTGGTATTATCGCACCCATCATGATCTCTTCGAAATTCATAGATGTAATGTAGCTTCCATTGCACACCATCTGTAACCCTCCCACCATCCAGGGCTGCAGGGTACCAGACCCTTGAAGTAGGCCCACTAGCCCGCACGGCATTGTAGGTCTCCAGACTCAATTTTTTTTTGAGAGAAAATGTTAACCATTGCAGAAGAAAGAGATCTCCATAAAAATTATGAAAAAAAATGTTGAAATAAAAATAAAAAGTATAAAAATTACGAAAAAAGTCTTGAAATAGAAATAAAAAGGATGAAGATTAAAAGGGATGCAACATGAGGACTTCACAAGGGGTCACCCATCCTAGTACTACTCTCGCCCAAGCATGCTTAACTATGAAGTTTTGATGGGATCCGATGTATTAGTTCTGACATGACGGCACCCATCATGATCTCTTTGAAATTCTTAGGTATAACGTAGCGGCCGTCGCACGCCATCAGTAACCCTCCCATGCCCAGGCCTATAGGGTACCGGACTATTCAAGTGGATCCCGCGTGGCAGCAAGGCACTGTCTGTCTATAGACTCAATTTATTTTTTTAAGAAAAAATGTTACCCGCAGCAAAAGAAAGAGCTCCCCAAAAAAATTATGAAAAAAAGTGTTGAATTAAAATTAAAATAGATGAAGATTAAAAAAGAGGCAACACGAGGACTTTCCAGGGGGTCACCCAACCTATTACTACTCTCACCCAAGCACGCTTAACTGCAGAGTTCAGATGGGATCCGATGCATTAGTGTTGGTGTGATCGCATCCATCATGATTTGTTTGAAATTCATTGATATAACGTTGTGGCCATTGCACGCCATTTGTAACCCTCCCACCGTCCGGGACTGTTGGGTACCGGACCCTTCAAGTGGGTCCCGCGAGCCCGCATGGCACTGTAGATCTCCAAACTCAATTTTTTTTTGAGAGAAAATGTTGCCTGCGGCAGAAGAAAGAGATCTCCATAAATATTATGAAAAAAAAAATTGAAATAAAAATAAAAAGGATGAAGATTAAAAGGCGTGCAACACGAGGACTTCCCAGGGTGTCACCCATCCCAGTACGACTCGCGCCCAAGCACGCTCGACTACGGAGTTCTAATGGGATCCGATGCATTAGTGCTGGTATGTTCGCACCCATCATGATCTCTTCAAAATTCGTTGATATAACGCAGCTTCCGTTGCACGCCATTTGTTACCCTCCCATCATCCAGGGCTGCAGGGTACCGGACCCTTCAAGTGGGCCCGCGAGCCCACACGGCACTCTAGGTCTTCAGACTCAGTTTTTTTTTTGAGAGAGAATGTTAACCATGGCAGAAGAAAGAGATCTCCATAAAAATTATGAAAAAAAATATTAAAATAAAAATAAAAAGCATAAAAATTATAAAAAAAAGTCTTGAAATAGAAATAAAAAGGATGAAGATTAAAAGGGATGCAACATGAGGACTTCCCAGGGGATCACCCATCCTAGTACTACTCTCGTCCAAGCAATCTTAACTACGAAGTTCTGATGGGATCCGGTGTATTAGTGCTGGCATGATCGCACCCATCATGATCTCTTCGAAGTTCTTAGGTATAATGTAGCAGCTGTCGCACACCATCAGTAACCCTCCCACGCCCAGGCATGTAGGGTACCAGACCCTTCAAATGGATTCCGAGTGGCCGCACCGCACTGTCTATCTCCAGACTCAATTTATTTTTTAAAGAGAAAATATTATCCACGGCAGAAGAAAGAGATCCCCATAAAAATTATAGAAAAAAGTATTGAATTAAAAATAAAATAGACGAGATTAAAATGGATGCAACACGAGGACTTCCCAGGGGGTCACCCATCCTAGTACTACTCTTGCCCAAGTACGCTTAACTGCAGAGTTCTGATGGGATCTGATGCATTAGTGCTGGTGTGATCGCACCAATCATGATTTGTTCAAAATTCGTTGATATAAAATTACAGCCGTTGCACGCCATCTGTATCCCTCCCACCATACTGGCCAGTTGGGTACCGGACCCTTCAAGTGGGTCCCGCGAGCCCGCATGGCACTGTCGGTCTCCAGACTCAGTTTTTTTTTAGAGAAAATGTTAGCTACGGCAGAAGAAAGAGATCTTCATAAAAATTATGAAAAAAAAGTCTTGAAATAAAAATAAAAAGGTGAAGATTAAATGGGGTGCAACACGAGGACTTTCAAGGGGGTCACCCATTCCAGTATGACTCGCACCCAAGCATGCTCGACTGCGGAGTTCTTATGTGATCCGGTGCATTAGTGCTGGTATGATCGCACCCGTCATGATCTTTTCGAAATTCATGGATATAACGTAGCTTCCATTGCACGCTATCTGTAACCCTCCCACCGATCAGGACTGTAGGGTACCGAATACTTCAAGTGGGCCCGCGAGCCCGCACAGCACTATAGGTCTCCAGACTCAGTTTTTTTTTAGAGAGAACGTTAACCATGGCAGAAGAAAGAGATCTCCATAAAAAAATTAAAAAAAAGTGTTGAAATAAAAATAAAAAGCATAAAAATTACGGAAAAAATATCTTGAAATAGAAATAAAAAAGACGAAGATTAAAAGGGATGTAACATGAGGACTTCCCAGGGGGTCACCCATCCTATTACTACTCTCGCCCAAGCATGCTTGACTACGGAGTTCTGTTGGGATCTGGTGTATTAGTGCTGGCATGATAGCACCCATCATGATCTCTTCGAAATTCTTAGGTATAATGTAGCGGCCGTCGCACGCCTTCAGTAACCCTCCCATGCCCAGGCCTGAGGGTACCAGACCCTTCGAGTGGATCCCGCATGGCCGCACGGCACTGTCTGTCTATAGACTCAATTTATTTCTTTAAGAAAAAATGTTACCCACGACAAAAGAAAGAGATCTCCATAAAAATTATGAAAAAAGTGTTGAATTAAAAATAAAATAGACGAAGATTAAAAAAGAGGCAACACGAGGACTTCCCAAGGGATCACCCATCCTAGTACTACTCTCGCCCAAGCATGCTTAACTATAGAGTTTTGATGGGATTCGAAGCATTAGTGCTAGTGTGATCGCATCAATCACAATTTGTTCAAAATTCATTGATATAACGTTGCGGCCGTTGCACGCCATCTGTAACCCTCCCACTGTCTGGGCCTATTGGGTACCAAACTCTTCAAGTGAGTCCCGCGAGCCCGCATGGCACTGTCGGTATCCAGACTCAGTTTTTTTTTTTAGAGAAAATGTTGCCTGTGGCAAAAGAAAGAGATCTCCATAAAAGTTATGAAAAAAAATCTTGAAATAAAAAGAAAAATGATGAAGATTAAAAGGGGTGCAACATGAGGACTTCTCAGTGGGTCACCCATCCCAGTACGACTCGCGCCCAAGCACGCTCGACTATGGAGTTCTGATCGGATCCGATGCATTTGTGTTGGTATGATCACACCCATCATGATCTCTTCAAAATTTGTGGATGTAATGTAGCTTCCATTGCACGCCATCTGTAACCCTCCCACCGTCCAGGGCTACAGGGTACCGGACCCTTCATGTGGGCCCACGAGCACGCACGGCATTGTAGGTCTCCAGACTCAATTTTTTTTTGAGAGAGAACATTAACCATTGCAGAAGAAAGAGATCTCCATAAAAATTATGAAAAAAAGTGTTGAAATAAAAATAAAAAGTATAAAAATTTCAAAAAAAAGTCTTGAAATAGAAATAAAAAGGATGAAGATTAAAAGGGATGCAACATGAGGACTTCACAAGGGGTCATCCACCCTAGTACTACTCTCACCCAAGCATTCTTCACTATGGAGTTCTGATGGGATCCTGTGTATTAGTGCTGGCATGATCGCACCCATCATGATCTCTTCGAAATTCTTAGGTATAACATAGCGGCCGTCGCACGCCATCAATAACCCTCCCACACCTAGGCATGTAGGGTATCAAACACTTCAAGTGGATCCCGTGTGGCCACACGGCACTGTCTGTCTCCAGACTCAATTTATTCTTTTAAGAGAAAATGTTACCTGCGGTAGAAGAAAGTGATCCCCATTAAAATTGTGGAAAAAAGTGTTGAATAAAAAATAAAATAGATGAGATTAAAATGGATGCAACACGAGGACTTCCCAGGGGGTCACCCATCCTAGTACTTGTTGGGAATAGTGTCCCAAAGTCAATCGTCAGCCTGTTGATGGTTGTACTCTTTCTTGTATTAGTATATAAATTATAAATAAATAAAAGTTATTTTGGTATTTTTCATCACAAATTATTTCATCTTCTAATGAACTCCTGTGTTGTGGTGAAGTCCTTAGGACTATTTAAACTCGACAAAGGAGGATTTATCGTTTAGTCCTTAAACCTGTTCGCGACCAAATGATACGTTGTTACCAAGGACAACAACGTTTATCAAGTATAGGTCATTGTCTGCTATATGGGTGTTGGGAATAGTATCCCAAAGCCAATCGTCAGCCTGTTGACGGTTGTGCTCATTTTTGTATATGTACATGAATTATGAATTAATAAAAATTATTTTGGTATTTTTCATCACAAAATGTTTCATCTTCTAATGAACTCCTATGTTATGGTGAGGTCCTTAGGACTATTTAGACTCGACAAAGGAGGATTTGTCGTTTAGTCCTTAAATCTGTTCGCGACCAAATGATACGTTGTTACCAAGGATGATAATGTTTATCAAGCATAGGTCGTTGTGTGCCATATAGGTTGGTTGTCCTCTTAACCAATGAGTGTGGAGACACTGGTATGGCATACAGGTGAGATGTAAGGGTATATCTGCACTGAACGTGACCGACTTCGGAGCTATTTCTGCTGTCAAGATTTGCTCTGATGGAATATGGGTATAAATATCCCTCCAACCTGAGACCACCACGGTGACTTGCAAGCAACTCACTGCACTTAGGCACTGGACTACCTGAATTTCTAATTCAATAACGGAAGGCTGCTGGGTGTAGTCAAGTACTTGACTTGTCGGTGCGTGTGTCAAGATGGGATTGACCACTCCAGTTTAGGACCTGTGTACAGTCGTGTTTCAATTTAGCAAAATCTTGGCCAGAGTAGTCTTTGTGAGGAGTCACAGGACTGTTTGAGTTGAGCACGATTCGGATGATCTAATCAGGGTTGACAGTTTAACCCTGAGTCATCCTAAACACAGAGGTCAAAAGGATGAATTATACAGTAACCATATTCACGTAGGTTCTGAGTGTTGCAATTGCGATCATTTGACCCATTCGATCATCGGGTACCATTGCTAGATGGTCACTTCGATTAGTACAGGAATTGGTTCCTGTGCTACCGACTTAGGATCGAACCTGTGGGGTCACACACA
Organism: Elaeis guineensis; assembly: GCF_000442705.2. Taxonomy (NCBI): domain Eukaryota; kingdom Viridiplantae; phylum Streptophyta; class Magnoliopsida; order Arecales; family Arecaceae; genus Elaeis; species Elaeis guineensis. The sequence goes on from NC_025993.2 coordinate 56,556,222, forward strand.
TTAGAGGTTCCTATCTGATCTGATAGCTGGTGAAGAGTTCTTCATGTTTGGGATTCTATGATCGAGAATCAAGATTCTCTGATCATGAATTCCACACATTTTGGGTACCGAGGTCAAGAGTCCCACTGGTTTAGGACTCTTCGATCAGGGTTACATATCGATGAATTCTGATGCCCGATTACCCATCGAATTTGGACTCAATATTTATGAGAGGTTTAATTAGTGATTTGATCACTAATTAACTCAATTTGATTGAGTATTTAATTTTTGTTCAAGTCCAATTGAATTGGATTCAGTTGGGTTTGACCCGATTAGGTTAAGAGTTGACCTAATGGTTGAGATGGTTTGGTCCCTGATTTGATCAGGGGTTGGGCTTAATCAATTTTTGATTTGATTAAGATTTTATTGAGCCTAATTAAGCCTAATTTAGTTGGGTTTAAATTAGTCTAACTGGGCCTAACTTATTTAGTTCAATTAGGTTGGTTTAAATAATGAAACCACCATGACCCATTCTCCCTGCGCCACCTCACTTCCACTGCGCCCATTTGAATTCACGAGAAGAAAGTTCTCATTAATTTTTCCTCACGTAAAGCCCTCCTCACGTCCTACTTTAATGTGCCAAATGAGTGGATAAGGATGATTTGTTGGCCATTCAAATTCAAAATAAAGTTTGAATTTGAATGAGCAACCAATCTTAGCGCCTTGACCTTATCCTCTTTTAACGCCCCATTTATTATATGAGAAAATGTTTCTCATGAAATCACTCATGCACAAATTAAGCCACGCCCTCCTCTTCTCATGCTCTTAGTGGATAGGAATAAATTGGTTTCCATTTGAATTCAAAATTTGATTTGAATTCAAATGTACAATTACTCATCTTTATCCTCTCATGTGGATAAGATGTTTGACATTATTTTAAAAGGAGGAGAAGAGTGGGGCATGTGCAAGAAAAATTTTGAAAGAAAATCTGGGCGTGAGGAATCTTTGTGTGTAAGGTGAAGGTCAATATCCTTCTGAGAGAAAAAGAAAGAAAAGAAAGAAAAAGTGTGCGCAGGGTTTCAGTGAGTTCTTCAGGGTTTGAGCCTGGAGTTCGAAAAGTGAGAAGGTGAGCTACGAGTGTCGTGAGCCCACCAAATTTCAGAAAGATCTTCAATATCCTCTCAAGCATGTCTGTTGATGATCTAAAGCATCCAAAAAATTGACAGACATCGATCGAAGGAGTTCGATCAGCATCGACCGTCGAAAGGGCTCTACAACGAGCTAGCACTCGTGAGGAGTCGATCAGATCGGGAGCTTCGTGTGGATGATCCACAGAGGTCAGACATTCTGTGTGGCTACATCACGATGATCAGACTCTCCCGACGGTGATCAGATTGCGGTGATCTACTACCCGCATAAAGGTATTGTGTTCTGAACACATTACAGTAAAGTGTTTACTGTTCAAATTCGAATTTTAAATTTAAATGCATGCATGCTATATATCATATTTAGATCCTAGTGTAGGATAAATTTTTATTAATTAATTAGATTAATTAATAATTTTTACTATAAAATAATGATTTTAAAAAAGTTTTAAAATTATCATTTTACCCCTGCACTGATTTTCCCCACAAATGGTATCAGAGCGGGTTCTTAGATATGATATATATATTTGCATGCGTAGATTAAGTTGTAATCTAAAAGTTTAAATTTAAAATTTAAAATTTAAAATTTAAATTTTAAAAGTTGTTCGAAATTCAAAATTTGAAATTCAAAATTCAAAATTTGAATTTTGAAATTTGAAATTCAAAATTTAAAATTCAAAAATTTAAAATTCAAAAATTTGAAATTTGAAATTTGGTTGAAATTTCAAATTTGAAATTTAAAATTAAAAATTTAAAATTCAAAATTTTGAAATTTGAAATTTAAAATTTAAATTTTGAAATTGGTATATTTAGATATACTTGATCCAAGTAGCAAGTAATCAAATTGGGTTGGTTGCCATGGCCGTCCGGTCATAGGAGAAAAGTAGGGTTTAAAGGCCCTCTCTTTCCATTCGATGGGGTCTCCTATGACGGTAGAGGTACCGATGCAATTATATCCCATGCAGATGAAGTAGCGAAAAGAATATTCATGATTTATTTTGATTAAGTTATTTTCTATTATGTAATTAGCAATAGGATTGCTATTTATGAAATATTCTGATCTATTTATGAAATGAGTCAACATATTTGGTGAACAGAAAATAAAACCTTTCAAATTTGAAAATTATTTTCGAAATACCAAACCCTGACCTATCAGCCCAAATACTTAATTAAAAGAATTAAGTATTATCTAGTAGGTCTAGAATTGTAAATTAAGACCTAAGTCAATTGCATAAACTTGTGGGTCAATGGGTTAGATGGATTAGGTCCATAATTGGGTTAGACCTAAGGTTAGCTTAAAGAAATGGACTAAATTAGAGTAATTGGTCAAATCTAATCAAAAGTTGAATTAGATTAGGTCAAGGATACTCTAGACTCAACTCCAATAGATGTAGTTGAATGGGTCCATGTCTTTAACTAGACCAAGATGGACTTAATTCATGGCTATGTGGTGGAACCCTATTTACTAAGTTGATCAAATTAAAACTAATGAACCAGTTGGTGTCTAAGGTAAGTTTGGCAGTTTGACCAGTGGTTTTTAAGCAGGAGCTACTCGCAGTGATTCGATCTCTAACGAGTTAATGGCTTATCCCCACCATTGATCTCACTTACCTGGCCAACCTAGTGAATTAGGTTTTGATTAGATCACTTGGTGATTAGGGCTCACCCATGTCATTAGATAAATCAGTTTGACTGATTTAGGTGCTCCTAATGCCAGCTTTAAGTAAATCCTTTTTTTAATCTGACTTGGTGAAGTCAGTGGGAGGATTGAAATTGGATGGATATTTTTTTCTCATCTATTCTTTAATAAAATTTTCAAAAAAAAATTATTAGATCCTAAAAATGATTAAGTTATATTGATAACTAAGTCATAGCCTCCCATTAAGTGAGTGATAATGAGTCCATTAGTTTAATAATCATTGGAGGCCCAAAGGCCTGGTGCTTATTGACTAATGGAATTATCATTCATAGTATGATAATTTGGTTTGAGTCTTTTTGATGGTGGTTAGGTTGGCCGACCAAAGTCAAGCTTGATCATTTATTGATCCGATTTACCAAATCAAATCATGTTAATGGTTGGACCTAACCAGATTTTTTCAGTGGAGGCCAAAGCCTACTGATTAGGTTCTGGGGCAAAATGAATTACTAGAAGTTGTTTAGAGAAACAACTGGTTATGAACCTACCCATAGATGCACATGGGTTGACCAACCAAAGTTGGGCTCGTGTGTAGTCTGTGTGGATTCTAGTACCCACTAAGGAATTAAAGTAATTTCTCGAATTGGAGGTTGAGGCTATCAATTCGTAAAAATACTGGAAGAAATTTTAGACTAAAGTCCAAGTCTTTAGTATTAATAATTTATGTACTAATATAGGTTTGATTTTCCTTTATGCAGCTATCGCCACTACCCTTTCGCTCCGATCATTATTAGAAAATGACAAGCTCATGGGACCTAATTTCGATAGCTGGTATCAAAAATTAAAGATCGTCCTTGAGCATGAGCGGATCTTTTATGTAGTAACGGATCTGGCACCTGAGGAACCAGCCCCGAACGCTAGAGGGGTGGTCTGAGACACTTATCAGAAGTAGCTCAACGATCGCACCACCATTCGGTGCATTATGCTGGCGGCAATGAATGATGAGTTCAGCCACAGGTTTGAGAACGCCCAACTACAAGAGATGCTTCAAATGTTGAATGACTCTTTTGGCACGCCTGACGACGTTGAAAGGCACAAAACTAGTTGTGCCATTTTCAATGCTCGGATAAGGGATGGAGCCTCAGTCACTGATCATGTATTGTACATGATCAAAATGATTGAGTGCCTAAGTAAACTGGGCTTTCCCCTGCACGAGCAGCTCGGTAAGGATGCGATCCTTAATTCTCTGTCCAAGTCCTACCTTCCCTTCCTTACTCATTTTCGAATGACAAAGCCTGTAGTGAACTACCATGGCTTGTTGGAGTTACTGCAGAACTTTGAGAAGGACCACTAGCTCCATAAGGAGTCGGTAAATATTGTGGGAGGGTCTTCTTCTGGTCGTCGATCCTTTAAGAAAGGGAAGAAGAACAAGAAGAAGAAGAATAAGAAGGTGCAGCCACATGCTGGGATGTCTGCACAGGGTCAGACCAAGAAGCACAAGCCCGACCAGAGCCAGGCGGAGTGCTTCTTTTGCAAGAAGCAGGGGCACTGGAAGAGGAACTGTCCTCTATACATTGCCTCACTAGACCCGAACAGGCCGAAAAAGAAGCAAGGTACTTGTATGATAACACCTTGCAACTTTTTCTTTTGTGATACTACTGCCTGGATATTGGATACCGAAAGCCCTTATCATATTTGCAATTTGATGCAGGGTCTGCAGATCAGTAGGAGATTTGATGAAGGTGAGAGATTCCTGAACGTTGGAGATGGAAGCAAAGTTTCAGTTCTAGCATTAGAAATCATGAACCTTGTAATCAATTCTCGAAATATAATTCTGAGTGAATGTCACTATTGTCCAAGCTTTTTATTAAATATTATTTCTGTAGGCCTTTTGGCCATGAACGGTTATCAATTTTTAATAAAAAAAAATATTTGCAATATCATTTTGAATGGTGTTACAATATTTGTTGGACAACTTAATAATGGAATTTACTTTCTATCACAACCTGTTAATGTGGTTCAAACCTCCGGTAAATGCCCTAGAATAGATAATGTGTCAGAAGTCTACCTTTGGCACTGTAGGCTAGGTCATATCAATAAGAACAGGATAAACAGGTTGGCTCAAGAAGGAATTCTTAAAGTAGGTGATTATGAATCACTTCCAACCTGTGAGTCCTGTCTTCTTGGTAAAATGATCAAGTCACCTTTTACAGGAAAAGGTGAGTGAACCAGTGAACTCTTGGCTTTGATACATTCTGATGTATGTGGACCCATGAGCTCAAGTGCAAGAGGTGGATATTTCTACTTTATAACCTTCATAGATGACCAATCGAGGTATGGGTATGTCTATTTAATGAAGCATAAGTCAGAGTCGTTTGAAATGTTCGAACTATTCTGAAATGAGGTAAAAAAATAAACTGAAAAGTATATTAAAACTCTTCGATTTGATCGAGGAGGTGAATACCTTTCCAATAATTTTCTAACATATCTTGGAGAGAATGGGATTCTCTCTCAGTGGATACCTCCTGAAACACCATAGCATAATGGTGTGTTTGAAAGAAGGAATCGGACCTTGTTGGACATGGTTCGATCCATGATGGGGTTTGCTGGTCTGTCGATCTCCCTTTGGGGATATGCATGTTCGAGCATGATCCTGGCTCCTCCCACAGACCTTGGGTGCAGCTTAACCAGCAACGAACAAATCTGGAGACTTCTAGACTCGATCGAAGGCCCTAGACGAAATCAGCCTGGTTGCTGTCTTCTTCGTCAGCCTTTCATTCCAGATGAAGAGCACCTCTAAAAAATCCAAGATCTGGTACCCAAGCAAATTAGGCCTGGACCGAGGTCTTCCAATTTGCAGATCTCAAATTAGAACATTTTAGATAGGAAAGAAGGTAGATAGAACCAGAGCTTGCAGATCTGTCCTGCTGCAGCCTTTCCTGTAGATCTGTTGATGGAGATCTCACCCGCGCCTCAAACGACCTCAGATCAACTCCAGATCTGAGAGAAACTTGTACCAACCTTATAGCAAGAGATTCTAAGTTCTGGACCTAATGTTTGGATGGCTGCAAGAGAGGGAGAGGCAATATGGTTGGCGGCACAAAGGGGGAGGGGCTCAAAACCCTAGTGCCTCCCCTACTTTTCTTGCCTTCTATGGACCTGGTGGCAAGAAACCCTAGGGTTTCTTGCTCCTGGGGCATGGAGAATAGCTGGAGAGAGAGGTAGAAGAGAGAGAGAGAGAGAGACTTGGGAGAAAAAGTTTTTGTATTCCTTGGCTTAATCAAACCTATACAGTGCATGTATATATAAACACATGGTCAAGTGACCCAAACCCAAAACTCCCTTGACCAACTCTATGGGAGATTAGGTTTGTTGCCCAGCTATGCAACCCAAGAGGGGGGGTGAATTGGGTTTTAAAAATTTTAGGCTTAACTAATTACTTGTAAAAAATATATATCAAAAGCTTGATGAATGAAGAGAGATACTTTGGTTTGAGATTAATTACTTAAAATAAGAATGCAAGGATAAAATGGAGAATTAGAGAGAAACAATAAAGCATGCCACAAACACAATGATTTATAGTGGTTCGGTGCCAACCTTGCACCTACGTCCACTCCCCAAGCTCCTACTTGGGAATTCCAATCCACTAAACTTTGTATTCAACCTGAATACAACCGTCGGAAACTCCGACACTAGCTATCCCAAGCTAGTCCACTTGTTTCCCGGGTACAAGCCGACCCACACACTCCGATTTCAGGTTCGGATCAACCTTTTCTTGTTTTGGAAACCCTCCAAAACAAAAACAATTGCTCACAAGATAAACTCAGTTTAGAGCACAAATTAAGTACAAGAATAGCTCCTTAAGTGAGCGAATATAACAATAAATATGCTTTACTCAAATGAAGAAGCCCTTCTTGGATTTCCTCAAAGTGGATGAGAGATGAAGTAAATGATTGAGGAGTTGGTGAGCTTGATTGATGGCTTCTTGAAGGCTTTAAATGAGCTCTTGAATGATGTTGAGTAGTTGACTTGAAAAATTTTCTCTTGAATGCACTTGAATTCCCTCTTGAATGCTCTTGATTTTCTCTTTTCAAATCACTTGAATGCTTCTTGGATATTTGGATCTCTCTCCCTTTTGTTTTTCACCTTTTGAAACCTTTATAGCCTTAAGAGACAAGGGAAAACAAACTAGGCAGAAAAAGAGCCGTTAGAGCACAAAAAGCAGCATTAAAAAGCAACCAAATCTGGCCAAAAACTAGCCGTTACAGGCAAATCCCGACATATGAGTCGACTCATGAGTCGACTCATGCCTCAGGGGTCGACTCATGAGTCGACCTCTGTTGCAAAGTCCAGAGATTGGGTTTCTGGATTTTCTAGGCCCAAATCAGCAGAGGTCGACTCATGAGTCGACTCATGCCTTGTGGGTCGACTCATGAGTCGACTCACAGGTTGTGCCAAGCCAGAAAACCAGCGTGCCATGGCTAATCTTTGCGTGCCAATCAGCTCATAGTTTCATGAGTTGACTCATGAGTCGACTCATGAACTTCAAACCTTCATAACTCCAAAAATATAAGTCCAAAAACCATGAAACTTTCACCAATAGATTACATATCATTTGTTCTACACGATGATGCTATCAAATCAGAGTTTTGATGAAATTATGATTTTGCCCCTGTAGAGCATAAGATCTTTTTCACATAAAAATTATTTGTATCCCTTCCAACTGTTTTGTAGTCATCAAAATCAATCTAGGAGCAACAATCTCCCCCTTTTTGATGATGACAAAACATTTGAACAAAAGCATTTATATGAATCATGAATTTCAAAAGATTGCATTTTAGGTGCATATGCTTGAAAAAAGTATGATTCTTTTGGCATGTGAAACAAATGGTTATATGCATAAGTAGTTTTCCCATTTGCTTAAAGATTGGAAGATATGCTCATTGGATTATTGTCTTGGTGTTAGAGCAGAAAATTTGATTTTATTATCAGAGCAAACTGTATTTTGAAAAATTTTCTCAATTCTCAAAACTAGTCATGTGTGCCAAAGCATATTGAATAGTTGATTTGGAAAGAGTATTAGATCATTTAAGTTTAAGATGTATCAAAGCAAGAGAAATGAAAATCCTGCAATGTATCAGTGTAGGGAAAACAATTTTACAAAGTATCAGAGAAAAATTTTGCAAAGTATCAGAGTAATAAAAATAGTTTTTCAATGTATCAGAGTAAAATTGAGTAATGTATCGGAGTAGTAAAAAAAATGTCAAAGTATTAGAGTAATGTATTCAATATATCAGAGTGGGTTTGGAATTTGAAAGCCTATCAAAGCATGTTCAATGGTTTACAGCAAATCAGAGTATGAGTAATTTTAAAAGGTACTTATTTGCAGTATATTTAGCATTTGTACTTAAAATTGTCAATGTATTAATTTCTCATAATTTGTAGTGTTTGCTTTTGATGGATTTCTTTGTGTTTAATTTCTCCCCCTTTTTGACATCATCAAACAAGGTTAAGTCCTTTTTCTGAAGCATTCTTTAATTTCTCTTCTTGTAGGGTTTGCTCCCCCTTAATGAAGCAACTATTAACAGCAATCATAAAATGATAATACCATAAAGAGAAGACAATATTTCACAAAAGAGAATATATGACCAAAGTAAGATAATCATCATTCCATAAGTAAAGCCATAATTGTTTCAGTACATAGATTGTAACATAAAAAGTAACATACAAAGTCAACTAGCTCATGTCAATACATGGCCCCAAAAATACAGATCCTAGAGAGGACTAAATACTAAGACCTAGGATCTAGAAATGATCAATGATCAGAATCATCAGAAATGTGATAAGGATCAGATGGATCTGGATCTGAGATGCGTCCTCGACCCCGTCTGCCTCTGGCACGAGAGGAAGAACTGGCACGAGCAGGCGAACGGGAGGAACTGGGTGGCTGAGAACGCTGAGAAGCTAGGGACTGAACTGAAAGGGTAAGTCTGATGGAGTCAAGTACAGTCAGTGCCCTGAAGACAGCCTGGAGAAGTGCAGTGAACTGAGTAGTAGCTTGCTCACTTGATCCTCTGATCTCCTTCCTCAGTAACTCATAACCGCCCTCAAGAGCTCCTCTGAGTCTGCCGGCCTCTGCAGTGAGATCAGTGACCTCAATCGAAGACTCCTGAGGCTGAGGGTGTGCCAAATCGAAGACCTGCCCCTGTAACTCGAGAACTCTGCCAGTCAATCTCAGAACAGTGTCCTCAAGCTGCTGAATCCTCATGGACTGATCTGCCATCATCTAATATACTGTGGAGATGTGGGGAGTCAAAGTCTGATCAGTAGAAGTAGCCCCTGGTACAAATGAAGTACTGCTCATCTGACTCGACATCAAAGAGACCATACGCTGTGCAATCCGCTCAATCTGATAATCGGACAGTGTGAACTCTGGCGGAGGTGCTCTGCTCTCTGGCTGATGCACAGGTGTGGGTATCCTGGTAAACTCAGAAGGGCCAGCCTCTGGATCCGGAAAGAACTGTATATCAGGTGAAGCTGCCCTGAAGCCATGAACAGGAGATGATGGACCTTCTTCTTCTTCAGCTCTGACTTCTGCTGTATCCTCAGCTCTTTCTTCTGCTCTCTCTTCTGTTCTTTCCTCAGCTCCCCTTATCCAACCACCACCACTTTTTGTGAACCCCATTCGATGCAAGGTGTGTAGGTTGAAGGTATCAACATGAGACAGTTTGGTGGGAGCCTCCCCCTCACAACTAACTCCAAACCTCCTGAAAACTCTAGTCAGGGCCATACCATAAGGCAAATGTGCCTTAGATCTGTTCAGAGTCTCTCTCATGGCCTCTATCATAAGTGCTGGGAGGTTTAGGGGGGTTTCTGTGATAATGTGAAACATAATGCATATGTCCCTGCCTGACAGAAGATCGTGCCTACCACTCCTAGGGAAGAAAAGTTTTGTGACCATTTGATGTAAGATTCTCATTTCTATAGGTAAAATCTTGGCCTCTAGTTTATTCAAATTCCCTTGGTAGGTTCCTCCAAATATAACACTTATACCTTCTTCTTTCACGGGGAGTTCCATGTATGCATAACCTTCACTAGGTAAGTGTAAAATCTCCCCTAAAATGACAGGATCCAGACAGATATCAATCCCTTTCACAGTTGAAGTTACAGACCCATTTCCATAAATAAGATTCTGATAAAACTCCCTAACAAGGTCAACAAGGGTGACTTCTTTGAGTGAACAGTAAAAGCTCCATCCCTGAGTTTTGATCTTACTTGCTAAAGAAAATCCCTCACTTTCAAAGAACCGGAAGTCAATGTTTTTCCCGGTTTCTACTTTTCTATCTGAGAGAGGGTTCTTACTGGGAGTTTGAGAAGACTGTGAAGGACCTTGAACTGAATCTGGAACGGGAGCAGAGGTGGACTGTGCCGCTTGTCTTTTCCTTCTGACACTTTCTTCAAGTTCCCGGACAGACTTTCTCCTTTGGGGAAGTTTCATTTTTGGTGCCATACCTTCTTCAATAGCAGACGAGGAGACTTGAGGAGCAAGTGAAGGAGTGGAGGAAGGATTATAAGAGAGTGATTTGAGGTTTTGGAGGAGAGAATGAGTGGATTTGAGAGGGACGGTGGAGTGCTAGGGCACGCTCCAACCGTGAAGAACAAGGGAAGAGGTCACAAAAGAACCTTTCCCGGAGTGGCTATTTGCGGTGGAGAGGAGGCGGGAGGAGTTCCACTAGCTCAAGCCTAGGAAATGGAGCAAATGGGAGAAGGGAGAATGGATTTTCGAAGGAGGAAGACGAGCGTGAGGGTCGGCTCACGAACAGTAATTCAACATATAAACCCTTCAGCCCGTTGGAAGTTTCTGGGAATTACAAGTTTGCCATTGAGTCGACTCATGGGGGTCGACTCATGAAGTTCAGAAAATCAGGAAAAATGTGAATAAATTCCAGAAAAATTTGAATTTTGAGGAGAAGGAGTTTAGCTCTAAGATGAGTTTTTAGAATGAAAAACTTGAGCTTTTGGGACCAAGAAAGGTGTTGGAAATTGAGCTCTTAGGAGATTTTGACCATAAATCATTGAAATTTTAAAAATAATTCAGGCAAATGGATCAAGAATTCCTAGATTTCTCCTAATTTCACAGAATCTATCCTCACTAAGGGCCTTTGTAAAGATATCAGCTAATTGATTTTCGGTGCAAACATATTCAAGAATTATATTTTTGTTTTGAACATGTTCTCTTATGAAGTGATGTCTTATTTCAATATGTTTGGATCTTGAGTGTTGAATAGGATTTTTAGATAGATTTATGGCACTTGTGTTGTCACATCTTATTGGTGTTTCATTAAGTTTAATTCCAAAGTCTTCGAGTTGTTGCTTAATCCACAAGATTTGAGCACAACAACTTCCGGCTGCAATGTATTCGGCCTCAGCCGTAGACAGTGCTACCGAATTTTGTTTCTTGCTAAACCATGAGATTAGGTTAACTCCAAGAAATTGACAAGTTCCACTTGTGCTTTTTCTATCTAGTTTACATCCAGCAAAGTCAGCATCAGAATATCCTAATAAATCTATTTGTGAGTCCTTAGAGTACCATAACCCTAAAGTTTGAGTACCATTTAAGTATCTAAGGATTCTTTTAACAGCATTCAAATGAGATTCTTTAGGATTAGATTGATATCTAGCACATAAACAAACACTAAACATGATATCAGGCCTACTTGCAGTTAAATATAATAATGATCCAATCATGCCTCTATAGTATTTTAAGTCTACACATTTACCTTCATCATCCTTGTCAAGCTTACATGAGGGACTCATTGGTGTGCCAATGGGTTTGGAGTTCTCCATTCCAAATCTTTTGAGTAGTTCCTTGGTGTACTTGCTTTGGGTGATGGAGATTCCCTCTTTTGATTGTTTGATCTGGAGTCCGAGGAAGAAGGTGAGTTCTCCCATCATGCTCATCTCGAACTCTCCCTGCATAAGCTTAGCAAAGTCTTGACAAAGGGATTCATTAGTAGACCCAAAAATTATGTCATCAACATAAATTTGTATAACTAACATATCATTTTGATTTCTTTTGATAAAGAGGGTTGTATCTACATTACCTCTTGAAAAACCATTACTTAGTAAAAATTTGCTTAGTCTATCATACCATGCTCTAGGTGCTTGTTTTAATCCATATAATGCCTTATTTAATTTAAAGACATGATTAGGAAAGGCATGATTTTCAAATCCACGGGGTTGTTCTACATAAACTTCTTCAGCAATAAATCCATTTAAAAATGCACTTTTAACATCCATTTGAAACAATTTGAATTTCATAAAGCAAGCATATGCAAGTAGAAGTCTAATGGCTTCTAATCTAGCTACTGGTGCAAAAGTTTCATCAAAATCAATCCCTTCTTCTTGATTATATCCTTTAGCAACCAATCTTGCTTTATTTCTAATTACATTACCATGCTCATCTAATTTGTTTCTAAAGACCCATTTTGTGCCAATTATTGAACAGTTTTTAGGTCTTGAAACCAAAGTCCAAACATTATTTCTTTCAAATTGATTAAGTTCCTCTTGCATTGCATTAATCCAATTATGATCTTTTTCAGCTTCTTCAATAGTTTTAGGTTCAAAATGAGATACAAAAGCACAATGATTAAACACATCTCTAAGTGAAGAGCGAGTTTTTACACCATGCATAGGATCACCAATAATTAACTCCTTAGGGTGGTTGTGAACATACCTCCATTCCTTGGGTAGGTCATTTGTACCTTGAGGTTGTTCTTGAATTTCCTCACCTATCTCATCTTGTTTGTCTTCTTGTTCCTTGTCCTCTAGAGTGGTTGAATCTTTCAGAGTGATCTCCTTCATACCTTCTATTAATGGATCTGCATCATCAATACCCTCATTCTTCCTTGAAGGAAGATCGTTAGATTCATCAAAGACAACATGAATGGACTCCTCAACTACTAAAGTTCTTTTATTAAAAACTCTAAAAGCTTTACTAGTAGAGGAGTAACCCAGAAAGATTGCTTCATCTGATTTTGCATCAAATTTACCAAGTCTTTCCTTACCATTATTTAATACAAAACATCGGCAACCAAAAATATGAAGATATGCAATATTTGGTTTTCTTCCTTTCCAAAGTTCATAGGGGGTTTTCTTAAAAAATTGTCTAATTAAAGCACGATTTAGAATGTAACATGCTGTGTTAATAGCTTCCGCCCAAAAATATCTTGGAAGGTTGCTTTCACAAAGCATGGTACGGGCCATTTCTTCTAAGGTTCTGTTTTTCCTTTCAACTACCCCATTTTGTTGGGGTGTTCTAGGAGCAGAGAAGTTATGGCCGATTCCATTCTCATCACAAAATTTTTCAAAGTTTTGATTTTCAAATTCAGTTTCATGGTCACTTCTAATATTTTGAATTGAAAATCCTTTTTCATTAGTGACTTTTCGATGAAATTTAGTGAAAATATGAAAAGTTTCATCCTTATGTGCCAAAAAGAAAACCCAAGTAAAACGTGAATAATCATCTATTATTACAAAACCATATCGTTTTCCTCCTAGACTTGTGGTTCTAGTTGGTCCAAATAAATCCATATGCAAAAGCTCTAATGGTCTAGAAGTTGAAACAATATTTTTGGATTTAAATGAAACTCTAGTTTGCTTACCTAATTGACATGCATCACAAATCCTATCTTTTTCAAAATTCAGTTTAGGCAAGCCATGAACTAATTCTTTCTTAATTAATTTTGAAAGAGAATGCATGCTAATGTGAGCAAGTCTACGATGCCAAAGCCAACTAGTCTCATTAACTTTAGCATTTAAGGATACTAGGCATTGCATGTCTAATTTGGCTAAATCATTTAGATGTACCATATAAACATTGCCATGTCTATGTCCTATAAATTTGATGCCATCATTAACAGGACTAGTCACAATACAAACAGATGATTCAAAAACTACTTTATACCCTTTATCACAAAATTGACTAATGCTAAGTAAGTTATGCTTTAAACCTTTAACTAACAAAACATTTTCAATATATTTGGAGGGAGTGATATCAATGTTACCTATCCCGATGATCTTTCCTTTGCCATTATCTCCAAAGGTGACCATCCCTCCATCCTTAGCATCAAGCGTGATGAATTGTGATTCATCACCAGTCATGTGTCTCGAGCATCCACTGTCCAGATACCATTTCCTGTTTTCTCCATGGGATGCTAGACACACCTGCAAACAAATATCAAGTTTTTGTTTTAGGTACCCAAGCTTTCTTGGGTCCTTTTTGGTTAGTCAAGATGGTTCCTTTTGGAACCCATATTTTTTTTACAGTTATGTTTGCACAAGTGTAAGATTTATGTCCTATTCTACCACATTTAAAACAAGTAGTATTGGTAGGCTTGTTACTTGAATAATTTACATAAATATTTTTCAAAAATTTTTGTTTCTTTAAGGGGTTATAGCCAAGTCCGGCCTTATCATATACGGCCTTTTGATTTTCAAGAATCATATTTAGTTTGTTTGAACTTAAGGTGAATTTATCTACTATAGGTTTCAGCTTATTTATATCATTCTTTAGGCTTTGGTTCTCTTGAAGCAGAGTAGATTTTTCAACTGAAAGATTTTCTGCTTGTTTTACTAAAGACTGATTTTTCAGTTTTAGTTCTTTGTTTTTCATTCCTAGTTTCTTCAATTCATCAATTAAATCATTGAAGGCTTCATGCAATTCTTCAAAAGTAAAATCACTAGGGGTTTCAAAAATTACCTCATTATCGTGTGCCATAAGGCACAGGTTGGCTTGTTCTGTTGAGGTCTCCTCATCGGAGCTTGAGTCGTCGCTCGCACTCCATGTGGCCATCATTGCCTTCTTTTTGAACTTTTTGGGACCTTTCTTCAATTGTGGACATTCGGATTTGAAATGCCCCGGCTTCTTGCACTCATAGCATATAAGGGGTTGATCTTTTTCTTTCTCTTTGCTTTGTTCCCCTTTTGTGAAAGGTCTCTTTCTCATCCCCTGTTTCCTCTTTCTTAGGAACTTCTTGAATCTTCGGGTGATGAGTGCCATTTCTTCATCCTGTTCTTCATTTTCTGTATCGTCAGTTTCTTCATCAGGAGAGGCTGTGGATTTGAGGGCAATGGTTCTCTTCTTTTTGACTTCATCCTCTTGATGTTGCTTCATGCTAAGCTCGTGAGTCATCAAGGATCCAAGAAGCTCTTCTAGAGGTAGAGTGTTCAAGTTCTTTGCTTCTTGGATAGCAGTCACCTTGGCTTCCCAGGTTCTTGGCAATGACCTGAGAATCTTCCTTACAAGTTCACTGTTAGTATAAGATTTGCCAAGACTCTTCAAACCATTAATTATATCAGTAAAGCGAGTAAACATAGCAGTTATGGACTCATCATGCTCTATTTTAAATAACTCATATTTATGTACAAGCATGTTTATTTTAGACTCCTTTACTTGATTTGTTCCCTCATGGGTTACTTCTAACCTATCCCATATTTCTTTAGCAGATGCACAGGTAGAAATGCGATTAAATTCATTTGCATCAAGTGAACAGTAAAGAACATTCATAGCTTTAGCATTTAACTGTGCCAATTTCTTATCAACCTCATCCCATTCTCTTTCGGGTTTGGTTGACTCCTCACCATCTATTATCTTGGTGGGTGTGTGTGGACCGTTCACTATGATACTCCACATATCATAGTCTAGTGCTTGTATGAAAATCTTCATCCGAGCTTTCCAATAGGTGTAGTTAGACCCATTGAAAAGTGGAGGTCGGTTGGTAGATTGCCCCTCGGCTAGAGAAGTGCCGACGTGGGTTGCCATAGATCTTTGGCTCTTTGATTGTTAGATCAAAGAAGGGCTAGAGCACCGGGCTCTGATACCACTTGTTGCCCAGCTATGCAACCCAAGAGGGGGGGTGAATTGGGTTTTAAAAATTTTAGGCTTAACTAATTACTTGTAAAAAATATATATCAAAAGCTTGATGAATGAAGAGAGATACTTTGGTTTGAGATTAATTACTTAAAATAAGAATGCAAGGATAAAATGGAGAATTAGAGAGAAACAATAAAGCATGCCACAAACACAATGATTTATAGTGGTTCGGTGCCAACCTTGCACCTACGTCCACTCCCCAAGCTCCTACTTGGGAATTCCAATCCACTAAACTTTGTATTCAACCCGAATACAACCGTTGGAAACTCCGACACTAGCTATCCCAAGCTAGTCCACTTGTTTCCCGGGTACAAGCCGACCCACACACTCCGATTTCAGGTTCGGATCAACCTTTCCTTGTTTTGGAAACCCTCCAAAACAAAAATAATTGCTCACAAGATAAACTCAGTTTAGAGCACAAATTAAGTACAAGAATAGCTCCTTAAGTGAGCGAATATAACAATAAATACGCTTTACTCAAATGAAGAAGCCCTTCTTGGATTTCCTCAAAGTGGATGAGAGATGAAGTAAATGATTGAGGAGTTGGTGAGCTTGATTGATGGCTTCTTGAAGGCTTTAAATGAGCTCTTGAATGATGTTGAGTAGTTGGCTTGAAAAATCCTCTCTTGAATGCACTTGAATGCCCTCTTGAATGCTCTTGATTTTCTCTTTTCAAATCACTTGAATGCTTCTTGGATATTTGGATCTCTCTCCCTTTTGTTTTTCACCTTTTGAAACCTTTATAGCCTTAAGAGACAAGGGAAAACAAACTAGACAGAAAAAGAGCCGTTAGAGCACAAAAAGCAGCATTAAAAAGCAACCAAATCTGGCCAAAAACTAGCCGTTACAGGCAAATCCCGACATATGAGTCGACTCATGAGTCGACTCATGCCTCAGGGGTCGACTCATGAGTCGACCTCTGTTGCAAAGTCCAGAGATTGGGTTTCTGGATTTTCTAGGCCCAAATCAGTAGAGGTCGACTCATGAGTCGACTCATGCCTTGTGGGTCGACTCATGAGTCGACTCACAAGTCGTGCCAAGCCAGAAAACCAGCGTGCCATGGCTAATCTTTGCGTGCCAATCAGCTCATAGTTTCATGAGTTGACTCATGAGTCGACTCATGAACTTCAAACCTTCATAACTCCAAAAATATAAGTCCAAAAACCATGAAACTTTCACCAATAGATTACATATCATTTGTTCTACACGATGATGCTATCAAATCAGAGTTTTGATGAAATTACAATTTTGCCCCTGTAGAGCATAAGGTCTTTTTCACATAAAAATTATTTGTATCCCTTCCAACTGTTTTGTAGTCATCAAAATCAATCTAGGAGCAACAAGGTTAACCCAAGCCCATGTACACCCATGACTCAACCTAATCTCACCTATCCTAGGCCCAGACCTGGCCCATAAAGAGTTGGTCCCTTGAGGCCCACATAACCTAGACCTCAAAAACCCGAAAGGCCCACAGCCTTTCAACCTAGGGCCCAACTAGCCCTAGAGCCTCCATGAAGCCCTCAAGAATGATGGACCTTGACCTTAGCCTTGGTTCCCTGGGCCTTGGGCACACCACCTGGATCACAACAATCTCCACCTTGGTGTCCCAAGGCCTCAACCAGCTCCACTCTGTCCATTAGCCGCATCAGCTCAATACATCTCTGAAAGCTATCCCGTGGAAGTACCTTCATAAGTGCATCAGTTGGGTTCTCCTTGGTGTGTACCTTTACCAGCTCCACCTCACCATCCTCCACAAGCTCCCTGATCCGATGATACCGAATGTCGATGTGCTTTGTCCTTGCATGATAGACTGAGTTCTGTGCTAATAGAAGTGCACTCTGGCTGTCACAATGCACTCAATGGCCTCTTGAGTAAGGCCCATCTCCGTCAACAAACCCTTCAGCCAAATTGCCTCCTTAGCTGCTTCTGTCAGCCCGATGTACTCCACCTCTGTGGTGGATAGGGCCGTGATAGGCTGCAGACTCGATCTCCAAGAAATAAGACCTCCATACTGGCTAAAGATGAAGCCTGTCGTAGACCTCTAGGTATCCACATCTCCACCAAAGTCTGCATCTACATAACTGCCAATCAGCCCCTGAGCCTCCCTGGATATGTCAGAGTATCCCACTGCACCTCCTCGCTATCCGTAGCAGATGCCAACTCCAACTAAACCCTCCAGGTATCTGAATATCCACTTCAGAGCTCTCCAATGCTCCCTACCAGGCTGCGCCATGAACCTGCTAACCTGACTCACTGCATGAGCGATGTCTGGCCTACAACAGACCATCGCATACATCAAGCTCCCAACTCCTGAAGCATAAGGAACCATCTCCATCTCCTGAGCCTCCACCTCAGTCTGTGGCGCCATGGTCTTCGAGAGTCTGAAGTGACCGGCAAGTGGCAGCTCCGCCGGCTTTGCTCCCTTCATCCCGAACCTCTCTAAGACCTTCTGTAAGTAGCCCCCCTGAGATAGATGCAGCACCCTCCGGGCTCGATCTCTGAAAATCTCCATGCCTAGGATCTTCCTTACAGGGCCCAAATCCTTCATCTCAAACTCTCGAGATAAGGATGCCTTCAGATCCTGCATAACCATCCTACTCTTGCATGCTATAAGCATGTCATCCACATATAAGAGTAGGAACACCCTAGAACCATCCTCAAGAGACTGAACATAAACACAGGGATCAAACTCGCACCTGAAAAGTCCAATGCTGCGCACATAGGAGTCGAACCGCTTGTACCATTGCATCGACGACTGCTTCAGCCCATACAGTGACTTCCGCAACAAACAAACCTTTCCCTCTGATCCTGGATCCCTGAAATCGGGTGGCTGCTCCATGTAAATCCTCTCCTCCAAATGCCCATGGAGGAATGCCGTCTTGACATCCATCTGCTCCAGCCCTAAATCCTGAGCTGCTACAATGCTCAGCAACACTCTGATGGAAGTATGTCTGACGATGGGAGAGAAAACCTCACTGAAGTCGATGCTTTCCTTCTGGGAGTATCCCTTGGCCACTAACCTCACCTTGAATCTGATACCTCCCTGCTCTGAAGGCCCTTCTTTGCGACTGTAGACCCATTTGCAGCCAATGGGCCTCTTCCCCTGTGGCAACTGCACCAACTGCCACGACTGGTTCTGGTGGAGAGACTGCATCTCCTCGGACATCGTCTGGACCCACCGCTCTCTGTCCTGGCTCTCAATAGCCTCCTGATACGTATATGGGTCTCCATTCACTGTCACCAGGGCATATGACAGCGTCTCCTCGAAGCCATATCGGTCCGATTGCCTGATGGTCCTCTTGGGCTTGTGTAGGGCAACACCGATATCAGTCCTCGATCCAGCTCGCTCCTACTGGACCTCTCCACCTCGATCATCCATCCAAGTCCTCTCCACCTGTGGAGACACCTTAGGTAGGTTCTCCACCTGAATGTCATGTCTTCCCGTAGTACCTGTAAGAGACAAAATCAAAGAGGTAAGCTGTCCAGCAGCGCCCTACTGGACCTCCTCCTGCTCATCCATGCCTGCTCGCCTCCATAGGACTGACTCCTCATCAAAAGTCACATCCCAACTAATGATGACCTTCTTTTCCAAGGGATGCCATAGCCTGTATCCCTTAACTCCTCACGGATAGCCTAGAAACACCATCTTGCGTGATCTGGCATCTAGCTTGCTCCGCTCACCAGCTCCAATGTGCACATAGGCCGTGCACCCAAATACCCGTAGATGGCCCAGCCCAACTGTCCTCCCAGACCACACCTCCTCTGGAAGCCTGCCATCCAACCTGGGGTGAGGTGACCGATTGACCAAGTAACCCGCTGCGTCAACTGTGTCAACCCAGAATGCCTTCGAAAGCCTTGCCTGCAGCCTCATGCATCGTGCCTTTTCCAGAAGTGTTCTGTTCATCCTCTCGGCCACCCCATTCTGCTGTGGAGTCCCCTTAACTGAGAAGTATCTCCTGATCCTACACTCCTCACAGTAATCCTGAAACTCTCTGCTGGTGTACTCCCCGCCATTGTCTGACCTCAGACACTTCACGCTCCTCCCCTGCTCCTTCTCCACCTCAGCTCTCCAGATCTTGAACTTGGTGAAGACCTCAGACTTCTCTCTCATGAAGTAAATCCAGAGTTTTCTTGAGAAATCATCAATCAGAGTCATGAAGTATCTGGCCCCATTCCTAGCTGAAACTGGGGCTGGTCTCCACACATCCGTGTGTACTAACTCCAGAGGGGCTGCACTGCAGGTTGTACTGATGTTGAACTGAACTCTCTTCTGCTTTCCCATCTGGCAAGGCTCACAGATCTCCCCTATAGCACCATCCTCCAGATCAGAGATGAGTCCTCTCCTGCTCAACTCCCTCAGCCCCTTGTCACCCATGTGGCCTAGGCGATAGTGCCACATCCTGTAAGCCCCCTGCTGGTCCTGTGCTGCAACTGCTACATCAGACTCTCCGATCACCATAGATCCCTCTATGTGATAGAGATTATTGTCCAACCTCCTACCTCTCATCACCACCATAGCTCCATTGGAGATGTTTAATACTCCGCTTCTAGTCCTACTGCTGAAGCTGTATCCACTGTGCTCCAAATAGCCTAGTGATACCAGATTCTTTTCTAGCTCTGAGATGTGCTTTACATTTGTCAATGTCCTCACAATCCCATCAAACATCCTCACCCTGACTGTCCCTATCCCAGCCACCTTGCAAGGATGATTGCCGCCTAGAGTCACTGATTACTCATCTGTCTTGGTGTATGTTGCAAACCAAGACCTGTGTGGTGTGTAGTGATGTGAGCACGCAGAGTCTAGTGTCCACTCCTCTGTGTAAAGCCTGTAACCATCTGATACCACAAGTA